>NC_092728.1:1810713-1943213 GCF_047496885.1 Scyliorhinus torazame
ATTCTTTCCCAACAGTCTGACACAATTAAAATAGAATATTGGGGTTTCTGTCCCGTGCCCCGGCCACTCTCGGCGTCCGGTCTGGGATCGTAATACGGACAATTCACAACTGGACAGGGAGGCAGGCAGATCCCAGTCACAATCCTCAACTCCCCTCGCACAACAGCTGAAGCAGTACAGCTGCAGTCGCAATAACCCCACATCCCCCCCTCCCCACGGGTAAGGAAAGGTACAACAAGATAAGACCCCCCCCATCTCAAGCGGGAAGGAAACAGGCACCGGCGGGGGGCGTGTACTGAGCGGGCAGGGCGAGAGTGTGTTCCCCAGCACAAAGCAACGCCAGCCTCTGCTTTATTACGGCAATAATATAACCAGAGCCCACTGCGAGGCTGTTTGGAATTAAGAGCTGCTCTCCGGTTCATTACACCAATTACAGTGCGACAGCGAGAAGGGGCAACTTCACATCGACGTTACAACAGAGGCTGGGAAATGGGGGCCCTGCAGACCCCCGCTCTTTGTGACCCTCCCCGTCCGCAGCACCCACACCCCCCGCCCCAGTTCAAACACGCTGAAAGGTGCAGACCCCGGGCCGATTCCTCAGCGTCGGCGTCTCTGGACACTGACCGGGGGCACTGACCGGGGGCACTGACCGGGGGCACTGACCGGGGGCACTGACCGGGGGCACTGACCGGGGGCACTGACCGGGGGGCACTGACCGGGGGCACTGACCGGGGGCACTGACCGGGGGCACTGACCGGGGGCACTGACCGGGGGCACTGACCGGGGGCACAAATGGCTGAGTCTGAAGGGGAGAGACCGGATTTGCCAAATAGGCACCACCCTCCTTGGCAGCGTGGAGCCCCCTCCCCATCCACCCCCCTCCCTATCCACTCCCCCCTCCCCATCCACCCCCCCCTATCCAAGCCCCCATCCACCCCCCTCCCTATCCACCCCCCCCTCCCCATCCCACCCCCGCCCCCCCCCTGATTCACCCCCCTATCCACACCCCGTTCACTATCTACCCCCGCCCACCCCTGATTCACCCCCCCTATCCACCCCCCTCCCTATTCACCCCCTTCCCTATCCACCCCTTCCCTCCCCATCCAGCCCCCTCCCCATCCACCCCCCCCTCCCATCCCATCCACGCCCCTCCCTATCCACCCTCTCCCCTCCCTATCCACCCCCTATCCAGCTCTGCACACCCCCTATCCCCCCTCCCTAACTCCCCCCCCCCCCCACCGGCAGCACAGACCCCCCCCCCCCCCCCCCCCCCCCCCCGGCAGCACAGACCCCCCCCCCCCGGCAGCACAGACCCCCTGCCCCCCCCCGGCAGCACAGACCCCCCTGCCCCCCCCCCCCCGGCAGCACAGACCCCCCCCCCCCGGCAGCACAGACCCCCCTGCCCCCCCCCGGCAGCACAGACCCCCTGCCCCCCTCCGGCAGCACAGACCCCCCTGCCCCCCCCCCCCCCCCCGGCAGCACAGACCCCCCCCCCGGCAGCACAGACCCCCTCCCCCCCCCCCCGGCAGCACAGACCCCCTGCCCCCCCCCCCCCGGCAGCACAGATCCCCCCCCCCGGCAGCACAGACCCCCTGCCCCCCCCCCCCCCCCGGCAGCACAGACCCCCTGCCCCCCCCCCCCGGCAGCACCGGCCCGTCGCCTGTGAGAGGCCGCCGGAGGTGACAGAGGCAAGAAAGAGGTCCGGGGGCCGAGGAGGAGAAGGTGGTGGGAGGGGGTGGATGGTGGGGAGGAAGGGAGGGGGGTGCAACGGGCTCGCTCTCATCCTTCAAAGTGGGGCAGCACAGTGGTTAGCACTGCTGCCTCACAGCGCCAGGGTCCCAGGTTCGATTCCGGCTTGGGTCACTGTCTGTGCGGAGTCTGCACATCCTCCCCGTGTGTGCGTGGGTTTCCTCCGGGTGCTCCGGTTTCCTCCCACAGTCCAGAGACGTGCAGGTTAGGTGGGGTTAGTGGGGTGGGAGTGTGGGCCTAGGCAGGGCACTCTTTCAGAGTGTTGGTTCAGAATCAATGGGCCGAATGGCCTTCTTCTGCACCATAAGGATTGGATGGATTTCTATGACTTCCGCCCGCACCCCCCTCCCTGGAATAGATTTTATTCTGGCGTTCCCCTCACGTGTGGACTATCCAGGTCCCAATACAGCAGATACACAGTGTAGAATCACACACAGCAATTCCTGGGCATCAGCACCAACTCCACACCCACTGATCTCCCCCTACCACACTGACCCTCACACTGACCCTCACACTGACACTCACACTGACCCTCACACTGACCCTCACACTGACACTCACACTGACCCTCACACTGACCCTCACACTGACACTCACACTGACCCTCACACCTGTGCCGCACTGACCCTCACACTGACCCTCACACTGACCCTCACACTGTGACGCACTGACACTCACACTGACCCTCACACTGACCCTCACACTGAGCCGCACTGACCCTCACACTGACCCTCACACTGACCCTCACACTGTGCCGCACTGACACTCACACTGACCCTCACACTGACCCACACTGACACTCACACTGACCCTCACACTGACCCACACTGACACTCACACTGACCCTCACACTGACCCCCACACTGGGCCGCACTGACACTCACACTAAACCTCACACTGACCTCACACTGAGCCGCACTGACCCTCACACTGACCCTCACACTGACCCCCACACTGAGCCGCACTGACCCTCACACTGACCCTCACACTGACCCTCACACTGAGCCGCACTGACCCTCACACTGACCCTCACACTGACCCTCTACACTGACCCTCACACTGAGCCGCACTGACCCTCACACTGACCCTCACACTGACCCTCACACTGAGCCGCACTGACCCTCACACTGACCCTCACACTGACCCTCACACTGACCACTCACACTGACCCGCACACTGACACACACACACCCTCACATTGACACACACACCCTCACATTGACACACACAAACACCCTCACATTGACACACACACACCCTCACATTGACACACACACACCCTCACACTGACACACACACACCCTCACACTGACACACACACCCCTTACATTAACACACACACACCCTCACATTGACACACACACACACACCCTCACATTGACACATTGAAACACACACCCTCACACTGACACACACACCCTCACACTGACACACACACAACCTCACACTGACACACATTGACACACATACCTCACATTGACACACAGTCACCCTCACACTGACACACACACACCCTCACACTGACACACACACACCCTCACATTGACACACAGTCACCCTCACATTGACACACACACCCCTCACATTGACACACACACCCTCACACTGACACACACACACCCTCACACTGGCACACACACACCCTCACACTGACACACATTGACACACATACCCTCACATTGACACACAGTCACCCTCACACTGACACACACACACCCTCACACTGACACACACACACCCTCACATTGACACACAGTCACCCTCACATTGACACACACACCCTCACATTGACACACACACCCTCACATTGACACACACACACCCTCACACTGACACACACACACCCTCACATTGACACACAGTCACCCTCACATTGACACACACACCCTCACATTGACACACAGTCACCCTCACATTGACACACACACCCTCACATTGACACACAGTCACCCTCACACTGACACACACACCCTCACACTGACACACACACTCACACTGACACACACACACCCTCACATTGACACACACCCTCACATTGACACACACACACCCTCACATTGACACACACACCCTCACACTGACACACACCCTCACATTGACACACACACACCCTCACATTGACACACACCCTCACACTGACACACACACACCCTCACATTGACACACACACACCCTCACATTGACACACACACACACCCTCACATTGACACCCACACACCCTCACACTGACATACACACACCCTCACAGACACACACACCCTCACACTGACACACACCCTCACATTGACACACACACACCCTCACACTGACACACACACACTCACACTGACACACACACACTCACATTGACACACACACCCTCACATTGACACACACACACCCTCACGTTGACACACACACACCCCTCCCATTGACACACACCCCTCACATGGACACACACACACCCTCACACTGACACACACCCTCACATTGACACACACACACCCTCACATTGACACACACACACCCTCACATTGACACACACCCCCTCACACTGACACACACACACAGCCTCACATTGACACACACACACCCTCACACTGACACACACACACACCCTCACATTGACACACACACCCTCACATTGACACACTCCCTCACACTGACACACACACCCTCACATTGACACACACACACACTCACATTGACACACACACACCCTCACACTGACCACACACCCTCACATTGACACACACACCCTCACATTGACACACACCCTTACACTGACACACACACACCCTCACACTGACACACACACAACCTCACATTGACACACACACCCTCACATTGACACACACACCCTCACACTGACACACACACACCCTCACACTGACACACACACCCTCACACTGACACACACAACCCTCACACTGACACACACACACCCTCACATTGACACACACACACACACTCACACTGACATACACACACCCTCACATTGACACACACCCTCACATTGACACACACACCCTCACATCGACACACACACACCCTCCCATTGACAAACACGCTCACATTGACACACACACTCCCTCACACTGACACACACACCCCTCACATTGACACACACACCCTCACACTGACACACACACACTCACACTGACACACACACACCCTCACATTGACACATACACCCTCACACTGACACACACACCCCTCACATTGACACAGACACACCCTCACATTGACACACACACCCTCACACTGACACACACACCCTCACATTGACACAGACACACCCTCACATTGACACACACACACCCTCACACTGACACACACACACACTCACACTGACACACACACACCCTCACATTGACACACACACACCCTCACACTGACACACACACCCTCACATTGACACAGACACACCCTCACATTGACACACACCCTCACATTGACACACACACACCCTCACATTGACACACACACACCCTCACACTGACACACACACACCCTCACACTGACATACACACCCTCACATTGACACACACACACCCTCACATTGACACACACACACCCTCACACTGACACACACACCCTCACATTGACACACAAACACCCTCACACTGACACACACACACCCTCACATTGACACACACACACCCTCACACTGACACACACACACCCTCACACTGACATACACACACCCTCACATTGACACACACCCTCACATTGACACATACACACACTCACATCGACACACACACACCCTCCCATTGACACACACCCTCACATTGACACACACACACCCTCACACTGACACACACACCCTCACATTGACACACACACACCCTCACACTGACACACACACACACCCTCACATTGACACACACACACCCTCACACTGACACACACACACCCTCACACTGACATACACACACCCTCACATTGACACACACCCTCACATTGACACACACACACCCTCACATCGACACACACACACCCTCCCATTGACACACACCCTCACATTGACACACACACACCCTCACACTGACACACACACACCCTCACATTGACACTCACACACTCACACTGACACACACACACACTCACATTGACACACACCCTCACATTGACACACACACCCTCACACTGACACACACACACACTCACACTGACACACACACACACTCACATTGACACACACCCTCACATTGACACACACACACCCTTACATCGACACACACACCCTCACACTGACATACACACACCCTCACATTGACACACACCCTCACATTGACACACACACCCTCACACTGACACACACACACACTCACACTGACATACACAAACCCTCACATTGACACACACCCTCACATTGACACACACACACCCTCACATCGACACACACACACCCACCCATTGACACACACCCTCACATTGACACACACACTCCCTCACACTGACACACACACCCTCACATTGACACACACACCCTCACATTGACACACACACACCCTCACACTGACACACACCCTCACATTGACACACACACCCTCACATTGACACACACCCTCACACTGACACACACACACCCTCACACTGACACACACACACCCTCACATTGACACACACACCCTCACACTGACACACACACCCTCACACTGACACACACACACCCTCACATTGACACACACACACCCTCACATTGACACACACACACCCTAACATTGACACACACACACCCTCACATTGACACACACTCACCCTCACATTGACACACACTCACCCTCACACTGACACACACACCCTCACACTGACACACACACCCTCACATTGACACACACCCCTCACATTGACACACTCACCCTCACACTGACACACACACACTCACATTGACACACACACACCCTCACATTGACACACACACCCTCACACTGACACACACTCACCCTCACACTGACACACACACACCCTCACATTGACACACACACACCCTCACACTGACACACACACCCTCACACTGACACACACACCCTCACATTGACAGACTCACCCTCACACTGACACACACACACCCTCACATTGACACACACACATCCTCACATTGACACACACACCCTCACACTGACACACACTCACCCTCACACTGACACACACACTCACATTGACACACACACACCCTCACACTGACACACACACACCCTCACACTGACACACACACACACACTCACATTGACACACACACACCCTCACACTGACACACACACACCCTCACATTGACACACACACACCCTCACATTGACACACACCCTCACACTGACACACACTCACCCTCACATTGACACACACACACCCTCACATTGACACACACCCTCACACTGACACACACCCTCACACTGACACACACACACCCTCACATTGACACACACACCCTCACACTGACACACACACACCCTCACATTGACACACACACCCTCACACTGACACACACACCCTCACACTGACACACACACCCTCATACTGACACACCCTCACACTGACACACACACCCTCACATTGACACACACACACCCTCACATTGACACACACACACCTTCACACTGACACACACTCACCCTCACACTGACACACACACACCCTCACACTGACACACTCACCCTCACACTGACACACACACCCTCACATTGACACACACACACCCTCACACTGACACACTCACCCTCACACTGACACACACACCCTCACACTGACACACACACACCCTCACACTGACACACACTCACATTGACACACACACCCTCACACTGACACACACTCACATTTCACACACCCTCACATTGACACCCACACACCCTCACACTGACACACACTCACCCTCACACTGACACACACACCCTCACATTGACACACACACACCCTCACACTGACACACACACCCTCACACTGACACACACCCTCACACTGACACACACTCACCCTCACACTGACACACACTCACCCTCGCACTGACACACACACCCTCACATTGATAAACACACCCTCACATTGACACACAAACCCTCACACTGACACACACACACCCTCACACTGACACACACACACCCTCACATTGACACACACACACTCACATTGACACACACCCTCACATTGACACACACACACCCTCACATTGACACACACACCCTCACATTGACACACGCACACCCTCACACTGACACACACACACCCTCACACTGACACACACACACCCTCACATTGACACACACACCCTCACATTGACACACACACACCCTCACACTGACACACACACACCCTCACATTGACACACACACCCTCACATTGACACACACACACCCTCACACTGACACACACACACACCCTCACACTGACACACACACACCCTCACACTGGCACACACACACCCTCACATTGACACGCACACACCCTCACACTGACACACACACACCCTCACATTGACACACACCCTCACATTGACACACACACCCTCACATTGACACACACACACACTCACACTGACACACACCCTCACACTGACACACACACACCCTCACATTGACACACACCCTCACACTGACACACACTCACCCTCACATTGACACACACACCCTCACACTGACACACACACACCTTCACACTGACACACACACCCTCACATTGACACACACACACCCTCACATTGACACACACACACCCTCACATTGACACACACACACCCTCACACTGACACACACCCTCACACTGACACACACACACCCTCACATTGACACACACTCACCCTCACACTGACACACACTCACCCTCACATTGACACACACACACCCTCACACTGACACACACACACACACACTCACACTGACACACACACCCTCACTCTGACACACACACACACCCTCACACTGACACACACACACACCCTCACATTGACACCCACACACCCTCACATTGACACACACCCTCACACTGACACACACACCCTCACATTGACACACACACACCCTCACATTGACACACACCCTCACACTGACACACACACCCTCACACTGACACACACACCCTCACATTGACACACACACACCCTCACATTGACACACACACCCTCACACTGACACACACACCCTCATACTGACACACCCTCACACTGACATACACACCCTCACATTGACACACACACACCCTCACATTGACACACACACACCTTCACACTGACACACACTCACCCTCACACTGACACACACACACCCTCACACTGACACCCTCACCCTCACACTGACACACACACCCTCACATTGACACACACACACCCTCACACTGACACACTCACCCTCACACTGACACACACACCCTCACACTGACACACACACACCCTCACACTGACACACACTCACATTGACACACACACCCTCACACTGACACACACTCACATTTCACACACCCTCACATTGACACCCACACACCCTCACACTGACACACACTCACCCTCACACTGACACACACACCCTCACATTGACACACACACACCCTCACACTGACACACACACCCTCACACTGACACACACCCTCACACTGACACACACTCACCCTCACACTGACACACACTCACCCTCGCACTGACACACACACCCTCACATTGATAAACACACCCTCACATTGACACACAAACCCTCACACTGACACACACACACCCTCACACTGACACACACACACCCTCACATTGACACACACACTCACATTGACACACACCCTCACATTGACACACACACACCCTCACATTGACACACACACCCTCACATTGACACACGCACACCCTCACACTGACACACACACACCCTCACACTGACACACACAACCTCACATTGACACACACACACCCTCACACTGACACACACACACCCTCACACTGACACACACACACACCCTCACACTGACACACACACACCCTCACATTGACACGCACACACCCTCACACTGACACACACACACCCTCACACTGACACACACACACCCTCACATTGACACACACCCTCACATTGACACACACACCCCCTCACATTGACACACACACCCTCACATTGACACACACACACACTCACACTGACACACACCCTCACACTGACACACACACACCCTCACATTGACACACACCCTCACACTGACACACACTCACCCTCACATTGACACACACACCCTCACATTGACACACACACCCTCACACTGACACACACACCCTCACACTGACACACACACACCTTCACACTGACACACACACCCTCACATTGACACACACACACCCTCACATTGACACACACACACCCTCACACTGACACACACCCTCACACTGACACACACTCACCCTCACATTGACACACACTCACCCTCACACTGACACACACTCACCCTCACATTGACACACACACACCCTCACACTGACACACACACACACACTCACACTGACACACACACCCTCACTCTGACACACACACACACCCTCACACTGACACACACACACACCCTCACATTGACACCCACACACCCTCACATTGACACACACCCTCACACTGACACACACACCCTCACATTGACACACACACACCCTCACATTGACACACACCCTCACACTGACACACACAACCTCACACTGACACACACACCCTCACATTGACACACACACACCCTCACATTGACACACACCCTCACACTGACACACACACACCCTCACACTGACACACACACACCCTCACATTGACACACACACCCTCACACTGACACACACTCACCCTCACATTGACACACACACCCTCACACTGACACACACACACACCCTCACATTGACACACACATACCCTCACACTGACACACACACACCCTCACATTGACACACACACCCTCACACTGACACACACACACCCTCACACTGACACACACACACACCCTCACATTGACACACACACACCCTCACACTGACACACACACCCTCACACTGACACACACTCACCCTCACATTGACACACACACACCCTCACACTGACACACACTCACCCTCACATTGACACACACACCCTCACATTGACACACACACACCCTCACACTGACACACACACACCCTCACATTGACACACACACCCTCACATTGACACACACACACCCTCACACTGACACACACTCACCCTCACACAGACACACACTCACCCTCACATTGACACACACACCCTCACACTGACACACACACACACCATCACATTGACACACACACCCTCACACTGACACACACACACCCTCACACTGACACACACACACACCCTCACATTGACACACACACACCCTCACACTGACACACACACACCCTCACACTGACACACACACCCTCACACTGACACACACACACCCTCACACTGACACACACACACCCTCACACTGACACACACTCACCCTCACATTGACACACACACCCTCACACTGACACACACACACACCATCACATTGACACACACACCCTCACACTGACACACACACACCATCACACTGACACACACACCCTCACATTGACACACACACCCTCACACTGACACACACACCCTCACATTGACACGCACACACTCACACTGACACACACACCCTCACATTGACACACACACACCATCACACTGACACACACACCCTCACACTGACATACACACCCTCACACTGACACACACACACCCTCACACTGACACACACGCACCCTCACATTGACACACACACCCTCACACTGACACACACACCCTCACATTGACACACACACCCTCACATTGACATACACACACCCTCACACTGACACACACACACCCTCACATTGACACACACACACCCTCACATTGACACACACACACCCTCACACTGACACACACACCTTCACATTGACACACACACCCTCACATTGACACACACACACACCATCACATTGACACACACACCCTCACACTGACACACACACACCATCACACTGACACACACACCCTCACATTGACACACACACCCTCACACTGACACACACACCCTCACATTGACACACACACACTCACACTGACACACACACCCTCACATTGACACACACACACCATCACACTGACACACACACCCTCACACTGACATACACACCCTCACACTGACACACACACACCCTCACACTGACACACACACCCTCACACTGACACACACGCACCCTCACATTGACACACACACCCTCACACTGACACACACACCCTCACATTGACACACACACCCTCACATTGACACACACACACCCTCACACTGACACACACACACCCTCACATTGACACACACACCCTCACATTGACACACACACACCCTCACATTGACACACACACACCCTCACACTGACACACACACACCCTCACATTGACACACACACCCTCACACTGACACACACCCTCACACTGACACACACACACCCTCACATTGACACACACCCTCACACTGACACACACTCACCCTCACATTGACACACACACCCTCACATTGACACACACACACCTTCACACTGACACACACACCCTCACATTGACACACACACACCCTCACATTGACACACACACACCCTCACATTGACACACACCCTCACACTGACACACACCCTCACACTGACACACACTCACCCTCACATTGACACACACACACCCTCACACTGACACACACTCACCCTCACATTGACACACACACACCCTCACACTGACACACACACACACACTCACACTGACACACACACCCTCACTCTGACACACACACACACCCTCACACTGACACACACACACACCCTCACATTGACACCCACACACCCTCACATTGACACACACCCTCACACTGACACACACACCCTCACATTGACACACACACACCCTCACATTGACACACACCCTCACACTGACACACACACCCTGACACTGACACACACACCCTCACATTGACACACACACACCCTCACATTGGCTCACACCGTCACACTGACACACACACACCCTCACACTGACACACACACACCCTCACATTGACACACACACCCTCACACTGACACACACACACACCCTCACATTGACACACACATACCCTCACACTGACACACACACACCCTCACATTGACACACACACCCTCACACTGACACACACACACCCTCACACTGACACACACACACACCCTCACATTGACACACACACACCCTCACACTGACACACACACCCTCACACTGACACACACTCACCCTCACATTGACACACACACCCTCACATTGACACACACACACCCTCACACTGACACACACTCACCCTCACATTGACACACACCCTCACACTGACACACACACACACCATCACATTGACACACACACCCTCACACTGACACACACACACCCTCACACTGACACACACACACACCCTCACATTGATACACACACACCCTCACACTGACACACACACACCCTCACACTGACACACACACCCTCACACTGACACACACACACCCTCACACTGACACACACTCACCCTCACATTGACACACACACCCTCACACTGACACACACACACACCATCACATTGACACACACACCCTCACACTGACACACACACACCATCACACTGACACACACACCCTCACATTGACACACACACCCTCACACTGACACACACACCCTCACATTGACACACACACACTCACACTGACACACACACCCTCACATTGACACACACACACCATCACACTGACACACACACCCTCACACTGACATACACACCCTCACATTGACACACACACCCTCACACTGACACACACACACACCATCACATTGACACACACACCCTCACACTGACACACACACACCATCACACTGACACACACACCCTCACATTGACACACACACCCTCACACTGACACACACACCCTCACATTGACACACACACACTCACACTGACACACACACCCTCACATTGACACACACACACCATCACACTGACACACACACCCTCACACTGACATACACACCCTCACACTGACACACACACACCCTCACACTGACACACACGCACCCTCACATTGACACACACACCCTCACACTGACACACACACCCTCACATTGACACACACACCCTCACATTGACACACACACACCCTCACACTGACACACACACACCCTCACATTGACACACACACCCTCACATTGACACACACACACCCTCACACTGACACACACACACCCTCACATTGACACACACACCTTCACATTGACACACACACCCTCACATTGACACACACACACCATCACATTGACACACACACCCTCACACTGACACACACACACACACCATCACACTGACACACACACCCTCACATTGACACACACACCCTCACACTGACACACACACCCTCACATTGACACACACACCCTCACACTGACACACACACCCTCACATTGACACACACACACCATCACACTGACACACACACCCTCACACTGACATACACACCCTCACACTGACACACACACACCCTCACACTGACACACACACCCTCACACTGACACACACGCACCCTCACATTGACACACACACCCTCACACTGACACACACACCCTCACATTGACACACACACACCCTCACATTGACACACACACACCCTCACATTGACACACACACCCTCACATTGACACACACACCCTCACATTGACACACACACACCCTCACATTGACACACACACACCCTCACATTGACACACACACCCTCACACTGACACACACCCTCACACTGACACACACACACCCTCACATTGACACACACCCTCACGCTGACACACACTCACCCTCACATTGACACACACTCACCCTCACATTGACACACACACACCTTCACACTGACACACACTCACCCTCACACTGACACACACACACCCTCACACTGACACACTCACCCTCACACTGACACACACACCCTCACATTGACACACACACACCCTCACACTGACACACTCACCCTCACACTGACACACACACCCTCACACTGACACACACACACCCTCACACTGACACACACTCACATTGACACACACACCCTCACACTGACACACACTCACATTTCACACACCCTCACATTGACACCCACACACCCTCACACTGACACACACTCACCCTCACACTGACACACACAACCTCACATTGACACACACACACCCTCACACTGACACACACACCCTCACACTGACACACACCCTCACACTGACACACACTCACCCTCACACTGACACACACTCACCCTCGCACTGACACACACACCCTCACATTGATAAACACACCCTCACATTGACACACAAACCCTCACACTGACACACACACACCCTCACACTGACACACACACACCCTCACATTGACACACACACTCACATTGACACACACCCTCACATTGACACACACACACCCTCACATTGACACACACACCCTCACATTGACACACGCACACCCTCACACTGACACACACACACCCTCACACTGACACACACAACCTCACATTGACACACACACACCCTCACACTGACACACACACACCCTCACACTGACACACACACACACCCTCACATTGACACGCACACACCCTCACACTGACACACACACACCCTCACACTGACACACACACACCCTCACACTGACACACACACACCCTCACATTGACACACACCCTCACATTGACACACACACCCCCTCACATTGACACACACACCCTCACATTGACACACACACACACTCACACTGACACACACCCTCACACTGACACACACACACCCTCACATTGACACACACCCTCACACTGACACACACTCACCCTCACATTGACACACACACCCTCACATTGACACACACACCCTCACACTGACACACACACACCTTCACACTGACACACACACCCTCACATTGACACACACACACCCTCACATTGACACACACACACCCTCACACTGACACACACTCACCCTCACATTGACACACACTCACCCTCACACTGACACACACTCACCCTCACATTGACACACACACACCCTCACACTGACACACACACACACACTCACACTGACACACACACCCTCACTCTGACACACACACACACCCTCACACTGACACACACACACACCCTCACATTGACACCCACACACCCTCACATTGACACACACCCTCACACTGACACACACACCCTCACATTGACACACACACACCCTCACATTGACACACACCCTCACACTGACACACACACCCTCACACTGACACACACACCCTCACATTGACACACACACACCCTCACATTGACACACACCCTCACACTGACACACACACACCCTCACACTGACACACACACACCCTCACATTGACACACACACCCTTACACTGACACACACTCACCCTCACATTGACACACACACCCTCACACTGACACACACACACACCCTCACATTGACACACACATACCCTCACACTGACACACACACACCCTCACATTGACACACACACCCTCACACTGACACACACACACCCTCACACTGACACACACACACACCCTCACATTGACACACACACACCCTCACACTGACACACACACCCTCACACTGACACACACACACCCTCACACTGACACACACACACCCTCACACTGACACACACTCACCCTCACATTGACACACACACACCCTCACACTGACACACACTCACCCTCACATTGACACACACACCCTCACATTGACACACACACACCCTCACACTGACACACACACACCCTCACATTGACACACACACCCTCACATTGACACACACACCCTCACACTGACACACACTCACCCTCACACAGACACACACTCACCCTCACATTGACACACACACCCTCACACTGACACACACACACACCATCACATTGACACACACACCCTCACACTGACACACACACACCCTCACACTGACACACACACACACCCTCACATTGACACACACACACCCTCACACTGACACACACACCCTCACACTGACACACACACACCCTCACACTGACACACACTCACCCTCACATTGACACACACACCCTCACACTGACACACACACACACCATCACATTGACACACACACCCTCACACTGACACACACACACCATCACACTGACACACACACCCTCACATTGACACACACACCCTCACACTGACACACACACCCTCACATTGACACACACACACTCACACTGACACACACACCCTCACATTGACACACACACACCATCACACTGACACACACACACCCTCACACTGACATACACACCCTCACACTGACACACACACACCCTCACACTGACACACACGCACCCTCACATTGACACACACACCCTCACACTGACACACACACCCTCACATTGACACACACACCCTCACATTGACACACACACACCCTCACACTGACACACACACACCCTCACATTGACACACACACCCTCACATTGACACACACACACCCTCACACTGACACACACACACCCTCACATTGACACACACACCTTCACATTGACACACACACCCTCACATTGACACACACACACACCATCACATTGACACACACACCCTCACACTGACACACACACACCATCACACTGACACACACACCCTGACATTGACACACACACCCTCACACTGACACACACACCCTCACATTGACACACACACACTCACACTGACACACACACCCTCACATTGACACACACACACCATCACACTGACACACACACCCTCACACTGACATACACACCCTCACACTGACACACACACACCCTCACACTGACACACACACCCTCACACTGACACACACGCACCCTCACATTGACACACACACCCTCACACTGACACACACACCCTCACATTGACACACACACCCTCACATTGACACACACACACCCTCACACTGACATACACACACCCTCACATTGACACACACACCCTCACATTGACACACACACCCTCACACTGACACACACACACCCTCACATTGACACACACACCCTCACACTGACACACACCCTCACACTGACACACACACACCCTCACATTGACACACACCCTCACACTGACACACACTCACCCTCACATTGACACACACACCCTCACATTGACACACACACACCTTCACACTGACACACACACCCTCACATTGACACACACACACCCTCACATTGACACACACACACCCTCACATTGACACACACCCTCACACTGACACACACCCTCACACTGACACACACTCACCCTCACATTGACACACACACACCCTCACACTGACACACACTCACCCTCACATTGACACACACACACCCTCACACTGACACACACACACACTCACACTGACACACACACCCTCACTCTGACACACACACACACCCTCACACTGACACACACACACACCCTCACATTGACACCCACACACCCTCACATTGACACACACCCTCACACTGACACACACCCTCACACTGACACACACGCCCTCACATTGACACACACACACCCTCACATTGACACACACCCTCACACTGACACACACACCCTCACACTGACACACACACCCTCACATTGACACACACACACCCTCACATTGGCACACACCCTCACACTGACACACACACACCCTCACACTGACACACACACACCCTCACATTGACACACACACCCTCACACTGACACACACACACACCCTCACATTGACACACACATACCCTCACACTGACACACACACACCCTCACATTGACACACACACCCTCACACTGACACACACACACCCTCACACTGACACACACACACACCCTCACATTGACACACACACACCCTCACACTGACACACACACCCTCACACTGACACACACTCACCCTCACACTGACACACACTCACCCTCACATTGACACACACACCCTCACATTGACACACACACACCCTCACACTGACACACACTCACCCTCACACAGACACACACTCACCCTCACATTGACACACACCCTCACACTGACACACACACACACCATCACATTGACACACACACCCTCACACTGACACACACACACCCTCACACTGACACACACACACACCCTCACATTGATACACACACACCCTCACACTGACACACACACACCCTCACACTGACACACACACCCTCACACTGACACACACACCCTCACACTGACACACACACACCCTCACACTGACACACACTCACCCTCACATTGACACACACACCCTCACACTGACACACACACACCATCACACTGACACACACACCCTCACATTGACACACACAACCTCACACTGACACACACACCCTCACATTGACACACACACACTCACACTGACACACACCCTCACATTGACACACACACACTATCACACTGACACACACACCCTCACACTGACATACACACCCTCACATTGACACACACACCCTCACACTGACACACACACACACCATCACATTGACACACACACCCTCACACTGACACACACACACCATCACACTGACACACACACCCTCACATTGACACACACACCCTCACACTGACACACACACCCTCACATTGACACACACACACTCACACTGACACACACACCCTCACATTGACACACACACACCATCACACTGACACACACACCCTCACACTGACATACACACCCTCACACTGACACACACACACCCTCACACTGACACACACGCACCCTCACATTGACACACACACCCTCACACTGACACACACACCCTCACATTGACACACACACCCTCACATTGACACACACACACCCTCACACTGACACACACACACCCTCACATTGACACACACACCCTCACATTGACACACACACACACCCTCACACTGACACACACACACCCTCACATTGACACACACACCTTCACATTGACACACACACCCTCACATTGACACACACACACACCATCACATTGACACACACACCCTCACACTGACACACACACACCATCACACTGACACACACACCCTCACATTGACACACACACCCTCACACTGACACACACACCCTCACATTGACACACAAACACTCACACTGACACACACACCCTCACATTGACACACACACCATCACACTGACACACACACACCCTCACACTGACACACACACCCTCACACTGACACACACGCACCCTCACATTGACACACACACCCTCACACTGACACACACACCCTCACATTGACACACACACCCTCACATTGACACACACACACCCTCACACTGACACACACACACCCTCACATTGACACACACACCCTCACATTGACACACACACCCTCACATTGACACACACACACCCTCACACTGACACACACACACCCTCACATTGACACACACACCCTCACACTGACACACACCCTCACACTGACACACACACACCCTCACATTGACACACACCCTCACACTGACACACACTCACCCTCACATTGACACACACACCCTCACATTGACACACACACACCTTCACACTGACACACACACCCTCACATTGACACACACACACCCTCACATTGACACACACCCTCACACTGACACACACCCTCACACTGACACACACTCACCCTCACATTGACACACACACACCCTCACACTGACACACACTCACCCTCACATTGACACACACACACCCTCACACTGACACACACACACACACTCACACTGACACACACACCCTCACTCTGACACACACACACACCCTCACACTGACACACACACACACCCTCACATTGACACCCACACACCCTCATATTGACACACACACACCCTCACATTGACACACACCCTCACACTGACACACACACCCTCACACTGACACACACACCCTCACATTGACACACACACACCCTCACATTGGCACACACACACCCTCACATTGGCACACACCCTCACACTGACACACACACACCCTCACACTGACACACACACACCCTCACATTGACACACACACACCCTCACATTGACACACACACCCTCACACTGACACACACACACACCCTCACATTGACACACACATACCCTCACACTGACACACACACACCCTCACATTGACACACACACCCTCACACTGACACACACACACCCTCACACTGTCACACACACACACCCTCACACTGACACACACACCCTCACACTGACACACACTCACCCTCACACTGACACACACTCACCCTCACATTGACACACACACCCTCACATTGACACACACACACCCTCACACTGACACACACTCACCCTCACACAGACACACACTCACCCTCACATTGACACACACCCTCACACTGACACACACACACACCATCACATTGACACGCACACCCTCACACTGACACACACACACCCTCACACTGACACACACACACACCCTCACATTGATACACACACACCCTCACACTGACACACACACACCCTCACACTGACACACACACCCTCACACTGACACACACTCACCCTCACATTGACACACACACCCTCACACTGAACACACACACACCATCACATTGACACACACACCCTCACACTGACACACACACACCATCACACTGACACACACACACCATCACATTGACACACACACCCTCACACTGACACACACACCCTCACATTGACACACACACTCACACTGACACACACACCCTCACATTGACACACACACCATCACACTGACACACACACCCTCACACTGACATACACACCCTCACACTGACACACACACACCCTCACACTGACACACACACCCTCACACTGACACACACGCACCCTCACATTGACACACACACCCTCACACTGACACACACACCCTCACATTGACACACACACCCTCACATTGACACACACACACCCTCACACTGACACACACACACCCTCACATTGACACACACACCCTCACATTGACACACACACACCCTCACACTGACACACACACACCCTCACATTGACACACACACCTTCACATTGACACACACACCCTCACATTGACACACACACACACCATCACATTGACACACACACCCTCACACTGACACACACACACCATCACACTGACACACACACCCTCACATTGACACACACACCCTCACACTGACACACACACCCTCACATTGACACACACACACTCACACTGACACACACACCCTCACATTGACACACACACACCATCACACTGACACACACACCCTCACACTGACATACACACCCTCACACTGACACACACACACCCTCACACTGACACACACACCCTCACACTGACACACACGCACTCTCACATTGACACACACACCCTCACACTGACACACACACCCTCACATTGACACACACACCCTCACATTGACACACACACACCCTCACACTGACACACACACACCCTCACATTGACACACACACCCTCACATTGACACACACACACCCTCACACTGACACACACACACCCTCACATTGACACACACACCCTCACATTGACACACACACCCTCACATTGACACACACACACCCTCACACTGACACACACACCCTCACACTGACACAGACACACCCTCACATTGCCACACACCCCCTCACACTGACACACACACCCTCACATTGACACACACACCCTCACACTGACACACACACACCCTCACACTGACACACACACACCCTCACACTGACACACACTCACCCTCACATTGACACACACACCCTCACACTGACACACACACACACCATCACATTGACACACACACCCTCACACTGACACACAGACACCATCACACTGACACACACACCCTCACACTGACACACACTCACCCTCACATTGACACACACACCCTCACATTGACACACACACACCTTCACACTGACACACACACCCTCACATTGACACACACACACCCTCACATTGACACACACACACCCTCACATTGACACACACCCTCACACTGACACACACCCTCACACTGACACACACTCACCCTCACATTGACACACACACACCCTCACACTGACACACACTCACCCTCACATTGACACGCACACCCTCACACTGACACACACACACCCTCACACTGACACACACACACCCTCACACTGACACACACACCCTCCCACTGACACACACACACCCTCACACTGACACACACACACCCTCACACTGACACACACACCCTCACACTGACACACACACCCTCACACTGACACACCCTCACACTGACACACACCCTCACATTGACACACACACACCCTCACATTGACACACACACACCTTCACACTGACACACACTCACCCTCACACTGACACACACACACCCTCACACTGACACACTCACCCTCACACTGACACACACACCCTCACATTGACACACACACACCCTCACACTGACACACTCACCCTCACACTGACACACACACCCTCACACTGACACACACACACCCTCACACTGACACACACTCACATTGACACACACACCCTCACACTGACACACACTCACATTTCACACACCCTCACACTGACACACACTCACCCTCACACTGACACACACACCCTCACATTGACACACACACACCCTCACACTGACACACACACCCTCACACTGACACACACCCTCACACTGACACACACTCACCCTCACACTGACACACACTCACCCTCGCACTGACACACACACCCTCACATTGATAAACACACCCTCACATTGACACACAAACCCTCACACTGACACACACACACCCTCACACTGACACACACACACCCTCACATTGACACACACACACTCACATTGACACACACCCTCACATTGACACACACACACCCTCACATTGACACACACACCCTCACATTGACACACGCACACCCTCACACTGACACACACACACCCTCACACTGACACACACACACCCTCACATTGACACACACACACCCTCACACTGACACACACACACCCTCACATTGACACACACACCCTCACATTGACACACACACACCCTCACACTGACACACACACACACCCTCACACTGACACACACACACCCTCACATTGACACGCACACACCCTCACACTGACACACACACACCCTCACACTGACACACACACACCCTCACATTGACACACACCCTCACATTGACACACACACCCCCTCACATTGACACACACACCCTCACATTGACACACACACACACTCACACTGACACACACCCTCACACTGACACACACACACCCTCACATTGACACACACCCTCACACTGACACACACTCACCCTCACATTGACACACACACCCTCACATTGACACACACACCCTCACACTGACACACACACACCTTCACACTGACACACACACCCTCACATTGACACACACACACCCTCACATTGACACACACACACCCTCACACTGACACACACCCTCACACTGACACACACTCACCCTCACATTGACACACACTCACCCTCACACTGACACACACTCACCCTCACATTGACACACACACACCCTCACACTGACACACACACACACTCACACTTACACACACACCATCACTCTGACACACACACACACCCTCACACTGACACACACACACACCCTCACATTGACACCCACACACCCTCACATTGACACACACCCTCACACTGACACACACACCCTCACATTGACACACACACACCCTCACATTGACACACACCCTCACACTGACACACACACCCTCACACTGACACACACACCCTCACATTGACACACACACACCCTCACATTGACACACACCCTCACACTGACACACACACACCCTCACACTGACACACACACACCCTCACATTGACACACACACCCTCACACTGACACACACTCACCCTCACATTGACACACACACCCTCACACTGACACACACACACACCCTCACATTGACACACACATACCCTCACACTGACACACACACACCCTCACATTGACACACACACCCTCACACTGACACACACACACCCTCACACTGACACACACACACACCCTCACATTGACACACACACACCCTCACACTGACACACACACCCTCACACTGACACACACACACCCTCACACTGACACACACTCACCCTCACATTGACACACACACACCCTCACACTGACACACACACACACCCTCACATTGACACACACACACCCTCACACTGACACACACACACCCTCACATTGACACACACACCTTCACATTGACACACACACCCTCACATTGACACACACACACACCATCACATTGACACACACACACACCATCACATTGACACACACACCCTCACACTGACACACACACACCATCACACTGACACACACACCCTCACATTGACACACACACCCTCACACTGACACACACACCCTCACATTGACACACACACACTCACACTGACACACACACCCTCACATTGACACACACACACCATCACACTGACACACACACCCTCACACTGACATACACACCCTCACACTGACACACACACACCCTCACACTGACACACACACCCTCACACTGACACACACGCACTCTCACATTGACACACACACCCTCACACTGACACACACACCCTCACATTGACACACACACCCTCACATTGACACACACACACCCTCACACTGACACACACACACCCTCACATTGACACACACACCCTCACATTGACACACACACACCCTCACACTGACACACACACACCCTCACATTGACACACACACCCTCACATTGACACACACACCCTCACATTGACACACACACACCCTCACACTGACACACACACCCTCACACTGACACAGACACACCCTCACATTGCCACACACCCCCTCACACTGACACACACACCCTCACATTGACACACACACCCTCACACTGACACACACACACCCTCACACTGACACACACACACCCTCACACTGACACACACTCACCCTCACATTGACACACACACCCTCACACTGACACACACACACACCATCACATTGACACACACACACACCATCACATTGACACACACACCCTCACACTGACACACAGACACCATCACACTGACACACACACCCTCACACTGACACACACTCACCCTCACATTGACACACACACCCTCACATTGACACACACACACCTTCACACTGACACACACACCCTCACATTGACACACACACACCCTCACATTGACACACACACACCCTCACATTGACACACACCCTCACACTGACACACACCCTCACACTGACACACACTCACCCTCACATTGACACACACACACCCTCACACTGACACACACTCACCCTCACATTGACACGCACACCCTCACACTGACACACACACACCCTCACACTGACACACACACACCCTCACACTGACACACTCACCCTCACATTGACACACACACCCTCCCACTGACACACACACACCCTCACACTGACACACACACACCCTCACACTGACACACACACCCTCACACTGACACACACACCCTCACACTGACACACCCTCACACTGACACACACCCTCACATTGACACACACACACCCTCACATTGACACACACACACCTTCACACTGACACACACTCACCCTCACACTGACACACACACACCCTCACACTGACACACTCACCCTCACACTGACACACACACCCTCACATTGACACACACACACCCTCACACTGACACACTCACCCTCACACTGACACACACACCCTCACACTGACACACACACACCCTCACACTGACACACACTCACATTGACACACACACCCTCACACTGACACACACTCACATTTCACACACCCTCACACTGACACACACTCACCCTCACACTGACACACACACCCTCACATTGACACACACACACCCTCACACTGACACACACACCCTCACACTGACACACACCCTCACACTGACACACACTCACCCTCACACTGACACACACTCACCCTCGCACTGACACACACACCCTCACATTGATAAACACACCCTCACATTGACACACAAACCCTCACACTGACACACACACACCCTCACACTGACACACACACACCCTCACATTGACACACACACACTCACATTGACACACACCCTCACATTGACACACACACACCCTCACATTGACACACACACCCTCACATTGACACACGCACACCCTCACACTGACACACACACACCCTCACACTGACACACACACACCCTCACATTGACACACACACCCTCACATTGACACACACACACCCTCACACTGACACACACACACCCTCACATTGACACACACACCCTCACATTGACACACACACACCCTCACACTGACACACACACACCCTCACACTGACACACACACACACCCTCACACTGACACACACACACCCTCACATTGACACGCACACACCCTCACACTGACACACACACACCCTCACACTGACACACACACACCCTCACATTGACACACACCCTCACATTGACACACACACCCCCTCACATTGACACACACACCCTCACATTGACACACACACACACTCACACTGACACACACCCTCACACTGACACACACACACCCTCACATTGACACACACCCTCACACTGACACACACTCACCCTCACATTGACACACACACCCTCACATTGACACACACACCCTCACACTGACACACACACACCTTCACACTGACACACACACCCTCACATTGACACACACACACCCTCACATTGACACACACACACCCTCACACTGACACACACCCTCACACTGACACACACTCACCCTCACATTGACACACACTCACCCTCACACTGACACACACTCACCCTCACATTGACACACACACACCCTCACACTGACACACACACACACTCACACTTACACACACACCATCACTCTGACACACACACACACCCTCACACTGACACACACACACACCCTCACATTGACACCCACACACCCTCACATTGACACACACCCTCACACTGACACACACACCCTCACATTGACACACACACACCCTCACATTGACACACACCCTCACACTGACACACACACCCTCACACTGACACACACACCCTCACATTGACACACACACACCCTCACATTGACACACACCCTCACACTGACACACACACACCCTCACACTGACACACACACACCCTCACATTGACACACACACCCTCACACTGACACACACTCACCCTCACATTGACACACACACCCTCACACTGACACACACACACACCCTCACATTGACACACACATACCCTCACACTGACACACACACACCCTCACATTGACACACACACCCTCACACTGACACACACACACCCTCACACTGACACACACACACCCTCACACTGACACACACACACACCCTCACATTGACACACACACACACCCTCACACTGACACACACACCCTCACACTGACACACACACACCCTCACACTGACACACACTCACCCTCACACTGACACACACTCACCCTCACATTGACACACACACACCCTCACACTGACACACACTCACCCTCACACTGACACACACTCACCCTCACACTGACACACACTCACCCTCACATTGACACACACACCCTCACATTGACACACACACACCCTCACACTGACACACACTCACCCTCACACAGACACACACTCACCCTCACATTGACACACACACCCTCACACTGACACACACACACACCATCACATTGACACACACACCCTCACACTGACACACACACACCCTCACACTGACACACACACACACCCTCACACTGACACACACACACCCTCACACTGACACACACACACCCTCACACTGACACACACACCCTCACACTGACACACACACACCCTCACACTGACACACACACACCCTCACATTGACACACACACCCTCACACTGACACACACACACACCATCACATTGACACACACACCCTCACACTGACACACACACCATCACACTGACACACACACCCTCACATTGACACACACACCCTCACACTGACACACACACCCTCACACTGACACACACACCCTCACATTGACACACACACACTCACACTGACACACACACCCTCACATTGACACACACACACCATCACACTGACACACACACCCTCACACTGACATACACACCCTCACACTGACACACACACACCCTCACACTGACACACACACCCTCACACTGACACACACGCACCCTCACATTGACACACACACCCTCACACTGACACACACACCCTCACATTGACACACACACCCTCACATTGACACACACACACCCTCACACTGACACACACACACCCTCACATTGACACACACACACCCTCACATTGACACACACACACCCTCACATTGACACACACACCTTCACATTGACACACACACCCTCACATTGACACACACACACACCATCACATTGACACACACACCCTCACACTGACACACACACACCATCACACTGACACACACACCCTCACATTGACACACACACCCTCACACTGACACACACACCCTCACATTGACACACACACACTCACACTGACACACACACCCTCACATTGACACACACACACCATCACACTGACACACACACCCTCACACTGACATACACACCCTCACACTGACACACACACACCCTCACACTGACACACACACCCTCACACTGACACACACGCACCCTCACATTGACACACACACCCTCACACTGACACACACACCCTCACATTGACACACACACCCTCACATTGACACACACACACCCTCACACTGACACACACACACCCTCACATTGACACACACACACCCTCACATTGACACACACACACCCTCACACTGACACACACACACCCTCACATTGACACACACACCCTCACATTGACACACACACACCCTCACACTGACACACACACCCTCACACTGACACACACACACCCTCACATTGCCACACACCCCCTCACACTGACACACACCCTCACATTGACACACACACCCTCACACTGACACACACACACCCTCACACTGACACACACACACCCTCACACTGACACACACTCACCCTCACATTGACACACACACCCTCACACTGACACACACACACACCATCACATTGACACACACACCCTCACACTGACACACACACACCATCACACTGACACACACACCCTCACATTGACACACACACCCTCACACTGACACACACACCCTCACATTGACACACACACACTCACACTGACACACACACCCTCACACTGACACACACACACCCTCACACTGACACACACACCCTCACATTGACACACACACCCTCACACTGACACACACACCCTCACATTGACACACACACCCTCACATTGACACACACACACCCTCACACTGACACACACACACCCTCACATTGACTCACACACCCTCACACTGACACACACACACCCTCACACTGACACACACCCTCACATTGACACACACACCCTCACACTGACACACACACACCCTCACACTGACACACTCACCCTCAAATTGACACACTCACCCTCACATTGACACGCACACCCTCACACTGACACACACACACCCTCACACTGACACACACACACCCTCACATTGACACACATACCCTCCCACTGACACACACACACCCTCACACTGACACACACACACCCTCACACTGACACACACACACCCTCACATTGACACACACACCCTCACACTGACACACACACACACCATCACATTGACACACACACCCTCACACTGACACACACACACCATCACACTGACACACACACCCTCACATTGACACACACATCCTCACACTGACACACACCCCCTCACATTGACACACACACACTCACACTGACACACACACCCTCACATTGACACACACACACCATCACACTGACACACACACCCTCACACTGACACACACACACCCTCACACTGACACACACACCCTCACACTGACACACACGCACCCTCACATTGACACACACACCCTCACACTGACACACACACCCTCACATTGACACACACACCCTCACATTGACACACACACACCCTCACACTGACACACACACACCCTCACATTGACTCACACACCCTCACACTGACACACACACACCCTCACACTGACACACACCCTCACATTGACACACACACCCTCACACTGACACACACACACCCTCACACTGACACACACACACCCTCACACTGACACACTCACCCTCACATTGACACACACACCCTCCCACTGACACACACACACCCTCACACTGACACACACACACCCTCACACTGACACACACACCCTCACACTGACACACCCTCACACTGACACACACCCTCACATTGACACACACACACCCTCACATTGACACACACACACCTTCACACTGACACACACTCACCCTCACACTGACACACACACACCCTCACACTGACACACACACACCCTCACACTGACACACTCACCCTCACACTGACACACACACCCTCACATTGACACACACACACCCTCACACTGACACACTCACCCTCACACTGACACACACACCCTCACACTGACACACACACACCCTCACACTGACACACACTCACATTGACACACACACCCTCACACTGACACACACTCACATTTCACACACCCTCACACTGACACACACTCACCCTCACACTGACACACACACCCTCACATTGACACACACACACCCTCACACTGACACACACACCCTCACACTGACACACACCCTCACACTGACACACACTCACCCTCACACTGACACACACTCACCCTCGCACTGACACACACACCCTCACATTGATAAACACACCCTCACATTGACACACAAACCCTCACACTGACACACACACACCCTCACACTGACACACACACACCCTCACATTGACACACACACACTCACATTGACACACACCCTCACATTGACACACACACACCCTCACATTGACACACACACCCTCACATTGACACACGCACACCCTCACACTGACACACACACACCCTCACACTGACACACACACCCTCACATTGACACACACACACCCTCACACTGACACACACACCCTCACATTGACACACACACACCCTCACACTGACACACACACACCCTCACACTGACACACACACACCCTCACACTGACACACACACAGCCTCACATTGACACACACCCTCACATTGACACACACACCCCCTCACATTGACACACACACCCTCACATTGACACACACACACACTCACACTGACACACACCCTCACACTGACACACACACACCCTCACATTGACACACACCCTCACACTGACACACACTCACCCTCACATTGACAAACACACCCTCACATTGACACACACACCCTCACACTGACACACACACACCTTCACACTGACACACACACCCTCACATTGACACACACACACCCTCACATTGACACACACACACCCTCACATTGACACACACACACCCTCACACTGACACACACCCTCACACTGACACACACTCACCCTCACATTGACACACACTCACCCTCACACTGACACACACTCACCCTCACATTGACACACACACACCCTCACACTTACACACACACCATCACTCTGACACACACACACACCCTCACACTGACACACACACACACCCTCACATTGACACCCACACACCCTCACATTGACACACACCCTCACACTGACACACACACCCTCACATTGACACACACACACCCTCACATTGACACACACCCTCACACTGACACACACACCCTCACACTGACACACACACCCTCACATTGACACACACACACCCTCACATTGACACACACCCTCACACTGACACACACACACCCTCACACTGACACACTCACCCTCAAATTGACACACTCACCCTCACATTGACACACACACACTCACACTGACACACACACCCTCACACTGACACACACACACCCTCACATTGACACACACACCCTCCCACTGACACACACACACCCTCACACTGACACACACACACCCTCACACTGACACACACTCACGGAAATATCTGCTTATTAAACACGGGAGCAAGCTGATTGCCAGAGGGGGAGATGTGGAGAGAGCGGCGCCTGGGGGAGAGGGGGAGAGAGCGGCGGCTGGGGGAGATGTGGAGAGAGCGGCTCCTGGGGGAGAGGGGGAGAGAGCGGCGGCTGGGGGAGTGCTGGGGGAGAGAGCGGCTCCTGGGGGAGAGGGGGAGAGAGCGGCGGCTGGGGGAGTGCTGGGGGAGAGAGCGGCGGCTGGGGGAGAGGGGGAGAGAGCGGCGCCTGGGGGAGTGCTGGGGGAGAGAGCGGCGGCTGGGGGAGAGGGGGAGAGAGCGGCTCCTGGGGGAGAGGGGGAGAGAGCGGCGCCTGGGGGAGTGCTGGGGGAGAGAGCGGCGCCTGGGGGAGTGCTGGGGGAGAGAGCGGCTCCTGGGGGAGTGCTGGGGGAGAGAGCGGCGCCTGGGGGAGTGCTGGGGGAGAGAGCGGCTCCTGGGGGAGTGCTGGGGGAGAGAGCGGCGCCTGGGGGAGTGCTGGGGGAGAGAGCGGCTCCTGGGGGAGTGCTGGGGGAGAGAGCGGCGCCTGGGGGAGTGCTGGGGGAGAGAGCGGCTCCTGGGGGAGTGCTGGGGGAGAGAGCGGCGCCTGGGGGAGTGCTGGGGGAGAGAGCGGCTCCTGGGGGAGTGCTGGGGGAGAGAGCGGCTCCTGGGGGAGTGCTGGGGGAGAGAGCGGCGCCTGGGGGAGTGCTGGGGGAGCCGGGGTGTGGTCCCTGGTCCCAGCCGAGCTGTAGCAGCCACATTTCCCCCGATGCAGGTTGAAGCTACCTCCAAAACAAGATGTGGTTCCCACCGCCAAATATACTCACGTCATTGTGAAAAACCAGCCGGGACCTTGGGGTGGGGGGAATGTGGAATCAAAAATGGACAAGTGTATTTCTGGAAGGTAATTTGCGGAATGGCCCAGCGTGTGAGAGGCTCCTGAATATTCATTCCCAGGAGCCCAGCCTTCCCCGGTGCACAGGCTCATGTTTAGAAGGTAAATGCACAAAATGAGAAGCAATAAATACCAGGGACACATCCAGAAATAATACTCAATTTTCAATTCACCTGCAGACCATCACAAAATGGCCTTGGTAATAGTTATTCTGTAAAATACCAGCTCCGCTGCTTCCCTCGCCACTGCCTCCGCGGTTCCTGCTGCTCAGGGTGGATGAACAATTGTGAGGGAGGCTGCGGTCCCCGGGCACAAGGGAGAGGGGTGAATGGTAACAGGCGCTCACAGTGCTTCACTGCACTGATCTGAAACAGGGCTGGGCGCAGTTAGCACCCAATCTTCTGATAATAAAACACCTTGCAGGGAGAGAGGTAGGGAGGGGGAATTGAGAGCAGGAAGGTGGAATTGAGAGGAGGAAGGTGGAGGAGAGGTAGGGAGGGGGAATTGGGAGCAGGGATGTGGAGGAGAGGTAGGGAGGGGGAATTGAGAGCAGGGATGTGGAGGAGAGGTAGGGAGGGGGAATTGGGAGCAGGAAGGTGGAATTGAGAGCAGGGATGTGGAGGAGAGGTAGGGAGGGGGAATTGGGAGCAGGGATGTGGAGGAGAGGTAGGGAGGGGGGATTGGGAGCAGGGATGTGGAGGAGAGGTAGGGAGGGGGAATTGGGAGCAGGGATGTGGAGGAGAGGTAGGGAGGGGGAATTGGGAGCAGGGATGTGGAGGAGAGGTAGGGAGGGGGAATTGGGAGCAGGGATGTGGAGGAGAGGTAGGGAGGGGGAATTGGGAGCAGGGATGTGGAGGAGAGGTAGGGAGGGGGAATTGGGAGCAGGGATGTGGAGGAGAGGTAGGGAGGGGGAATTGGGAGCAGGTGAGCTCCCCTCCCCCTCACCCCCTCCCACTCCCCCTCACTCCCTCCCCCCCTCACCCCACCCCCCTCACCCTCCCCCCTCACCATCACCCCCCCCCCAGCCCCTCAACCCCCACCCCCCTCCCCCCCAGGTGAGCTGTTACCTGAGCCGCTCCCGGTGATGCTGCCTCTCTCTCTCTCGGAGCTGCGGGTTATTCCTCCTCCTGTCTCTCTGCCTCCTTCCCTCTCTCTCTCTCTCCGCTCACTGACAGCATCGGGGGCGCGCCGGAGCCCCGCCCCTCCCCGGGGGCGCGCACCGCCTCCGCCAACAACAACTGGACCCAAACCCCAGGCGCATTCCGAGATCCGTAAGTGGAGCAACTTGGGATTTGGCCACAAGATGTGAGGGTGGTTATCCGGGCCGGACAACACCCCACTGCCAAAAATGGACCATTCATCCCAGCCTTGGTCAGCCGAGCCCCAGGCACCACCTTCAACTGAATCAGGCAGAGACACACACAGGGTGGCGTTACCCAATGGAAATGAAAATTGAAAATTGCTTATTGTCACAAGTGCTTCAATGAAGTTACTGTGAAAAGCCCCTAGTCGCCACATTCCGGCGCCTGTTCGGGGAGGCTGGTACGGGAATCGAACCGTGCTGCTGGCCTGCTTTCAAAGCCAGCGATTTAGCCCAGTGCTAAACCAGCCCCCAATGGAGGGCCTCACCCTCCACCTCATCATCCGACATCGATTCCAGTTCCCCCTCCCACTGGACCACGGGCAATCGCAGATGTGCCCCCAGAACAAGACATGGTGGACATTCTGCTGCCCACCTGGCTACAGCTCCTTACCCCACGGAGCAGCCTCGAGGTTGGGATCAAACCTCACCCTCCACCGGACCGTCATAAACAACTCGTAAATGTTTCATTTCTAACACCTTAACGTGGACGTGCAAATCAACGGATAATTCGGAACAAATAATTATTCAGCTAAAAGACAACCCATAAACGGTTCTTATTTTGGTCATCAAATAATTGCAAGATAGCACTTTATTCCAACGCCTTGGTACGTTGCATTAACACTTACCCACCAACCCAACTCAGGCTTTTAAATTAAAGGTATCTCTGGGAGTTTTCTGTCTAATGTCTTGACAGAAAATGCTTTGTGCAGCCCCCCGCCCCCCGGGATTACATCGCACTCAAGCTTCCCATAACTCACTCACACCGACTTCATCGCGCTAATGTTATTGGGTCAGGTCACAGAGCAGCACTTAAGTCGCTCTCTCCCAGGTCATTACAGTTGCACGTTTTACACCCTGTGCTTGTTTTCACTGATAACCACTCGGTGAATCCACTCGCCCTTTGTTAGTTGGAGCTAGTTCCCAACAATCGCTGTTAAAACACCTGCCCAACACAGTGAGTCACAAATGAGAATTCGTATTGGCTGATCCGGACTTAACACTCCCGAAATTATAGGATCGGGAGGAGGCCATTCGGCCCATCGTGAATGCCCGAACCGTCGGAAAGATCACCCTAATCTAGGCCCCCGCCCCCCGTCCTACTCCTGTAACCCCACCTAACCCGCACCTCTTTAGAGGCTAAGGCGGCAATTTATCACGGCCAATCCACCTAACCCGCACATCTTTGGACTGTGGGAGGAAACCGGAGCTCCCGGAGGAAACCCACGCAGACACGGGGAGGACGTGCAGACTCCGCACAGACAGTGACCCAGCGGGGAATCGAACCTGGGACCCTGGAGCTGTGAGGGTCAGTGCTAACCACTGTGCGACCGTCGTGCTATTCAAACAAGTCTTCAGTTTACAGCCACATCTCTGTCTGTGGTGGAATCTACCAACCATGTTTCATTCTCGCACCTGGAACACTGGGAGCAGTTCCGAGTCCCCTTGCCGAAGGAAAGATACACTGACATTGGAGGCCGTCCAGAGGAGGTTCACTCGGTCGATCCCGGGTGGGGAGGGAGTTTCTCATGAGGAGAGGTTGAGGGGCCTGTCCTCATTGGAGTTTAGAAGAATGAGAGGCAGCCTTATTGAGACATTCGGATTCTCAGGGGGGGTTTAACAGGGTCGATGCTGAGAGGCTGTTCCCTCTTGTGGGAGAGTCTGGGACGCGAGGGCAGAATCTCAGAGTCAAGGGGTCGCCCATTTGAGGCAGAGATGAGGAGGAATTTCTTCCCTCGGAGGGGAGTGAATCTGTGGAATTCTTTACCGCAGAGAGGCTGTAGAGGGGCTGGGCCGTTAAGTATGTTCAAGGCCAAGAGAGAGACGGTGTAAATCCGTGAGAGAGTCGAGGGTTACGGGGATGAGGCGGGAATGTGGAGTTGAGGATTATCACATCAGATCAGTCAGGATCTCATTGAATGGCGGAGCAGACTCGATGGGCCGAATGGCTTATGGATTTATGGACTCCCGCACCCTGATCTCTGCTCACTTGAATGAATGAAATGAAATTTGCTGATTGTCAAATGAAGTTACTGTGAAAAGCCCCTAGTCGCCACATTCCGGCGCCTGTTCAGGGAGGCTGGTATGGGAATTGAACCCACGCTGCTGGCTTTCGTCTGTTTTACAAGCCAGCTATTTAACCCACTGTGCAAAACCAGCCGGGACCTTTCTGGACATTTTCTTTCTCCCCACCTGAGAGAAGTAGCACAACCCCACTCGCTCCTGACACGAGTGATTCTCCCTCTCGTCACCCCACCCAGGCCTCCTTCAGGAGCTGCTCCACCACTGGTCCAAAGTCCACCCAGCGGAGAGAGGGGGAGAGAGAGAGAGGGTCCACATCACGCCACATCCCAGAGATGTGGCATCTTTAATTCCAACGCAGATTTCCCCCACCACCTCCACCTCACAGCTCAGGGAAAGCATTCCGAGGTGTCGGGAGTCTGATAGAACACAAGGGGCACTCCAGCACAATGATGCTTTCGACGAAATAGCCTTTCCATTATCTATGTCCATCTGTTGGATTAATGGCTCGGAAGAACATTGGGTCGGGCTGTTACTCTGAGCACTAAGAGCTCTCATTGTCAGAATACTTAAACAGCATCGTGATTTCCCAAGGTCAAGGACTGGGCAGACACTGTTCGGGAATGACAGAATGTTAGAACGTTCCAGAAACAGGCTCTTTGGCCCATTCACGTCTTTGATGATGTTTTCCTGAACTCAACATCAAATTAATGCCAGGCATCCTGCTGTACGCATCGGGGCGCATCCCACTCTCCCCTCACTCCCCACACCCTTTAATATCCCACCCAGTCTAATCCCACTCTCCCCTCACTCCCCGCACCCTTTAATATCCCACCCAGTCTAATCCCACTCTCCCCCTCACTCCCCGCACCCTTTAATATCCCACCCAGTCTAATCCCACTCTCCCCTCACTCCCCGCACCCTTTAATATCCCACCCAGTCTAATCCCGCTCTCCCCCTCACTCCCCGCTCCCTTTAATATCCCACCCAGTCTAATCCCACTCTCCCCTCACTCCCCGCACCCTTTAATATCCCACCCAGTCTAATCCCACTCTCCCCTCACTCCCCACACCCTTTAATATCCCACCCAGTCTAATCCCACTCTCCCCTCACTCCCCGCACCCTTTAATATCCCACCCAGTCTAATCCCGCTCTCCCCCTCACTCCCCGCTCCCTTTAATATCCCACCCAGTCTAATCCCACTCTCCCCTCACTCCCCGCACCCTTTAATATCCCACCCAGTCTAATCCCGCTCTCCCCCTCACTCCCCGCACCCTTTAATATCCCACCCAGTCTAATCCCACTCTCCCCTCACTCCCCACACCCTTTAATATCCCACCCAGTCTAATCCCGCTCTCCCCTCACTCCCCACACCCTTTAATATCCCACCCAGTCTAATCCCACTCTCCCCTCACTCCCCACACCCTTTAATATCCCACTCAGTCTAATCCCACTCTCCCCTCACTCCCCGCACCCTTTAATATCCCACCCAGTCTAATCCCACTCTCCCCCTCACTCACACACCCTTTATTATCCCACCCAGTCTCATCCCACACTCCCCCTCACTCCCCAAACCCTTTAATATCCCACCCAGTCTAATCCCACTGCCCCCTCACTCCCACACCCTTTAATATCCCACCCAGTCTAATCCCACTCTCCCCTCACTCCCCGCACCCTTTAATATCCCACCCAGTCTAATCCCACTCTCCCCCTCACTCACACACCCTTTATTATCCCACCCAGCCTAATCCCACTCTCCCCCTCACTCCCCACACCCTTTAATATCCCACCCAGTCTAATCCCACTCTCCCCCTCACTCCCCACACCCTTTAATATCCCACCCAGTCTAATCCCACTCTCCACCTCACTCCCCGCACCCTTTAATATCCCACCCAGTCTCATCCCACTCTCCCCCTCACTCCCCAAACCCTTTAATATCCCACCCAGTCTAATCCCACTCTCCCCTCACTCCCCGCACCCTTTAATATCCCACCCAGTCTAATCCCACTCTCCCCTCACTCCCCGCACCCTTTAATATCCCACCCAGTCTAATCCCACTCTCCCCTCACTCCCCGCACCCTTTAATATCCCACCCAGTCTAATCCCACTCTCCCCTCACTCCCCACACCCTTTAATATCCCACCCAGTCTAATACCACTCTCCCCTCACTCCCCGCACCCTTTAATATCCCACCCAGTCTAATCCCACTCTCCCCTCACTCCCCGCACCCTTTAATATCCCACCCAGTCTAATCCCACTCTCCCCCTCACTCTCCGCACCCTTTAATATCCCACCCAGTATAATCCCACTCTCCCCCTCACTCCCCGCACCCTTTAATATCCCACCCAGTCTAATACCACTCTCCCCTCACTCCCCGCACCCTTTAATATCCCACCCAGTCTAATCCCACTCTCCCCTCACTCCCCACACCCTTTAATATCCCACCCAGTCTAATCCCACTCTCCCCTCACTCCCCACACCCTTTAATATCCCACCCAGTCTAATCCCACTCTCCCCTCACTCCCCGCACCCTTTAATATCCCACCCAGTCTAATCCCACTCTCCCCCTCACTCCCCACACCCTTTAATATCCCACCCAGTCTAATCCCACTCTCACCTCACTCCCCACACCCTTTAATATCCCACCCAGTCTAATCCCACTCTCCCCTCACTCCCCGCACCCTTTAATATCCCACCCAGTCTAATCCCACTCTCCCCCTCACTCCCCACGCCCTTTAATATCTCACCCAGTTTAATCCCACACTCCCCCTCACTCCCCGCACCCTTTAATATCCCATCCAGTCTAATCCCACTCTCCCCCTCACTCCCCACCCCCTTTAATATCCCACCCAGTCTAATCCCACTCTCCCCTCACTCCCCGCACCCTTTAATATCCCACCCAGTCTAATCCCACTCTGCCCTCACTCCCCGCACCCTTTAATATCCCACCCAGTCTAATCCCACTCTGCCCTCACTCCCCGCACCCTTTAATATCCCACCCAGTCTAATCCCACTCTCCCCCTCACTCCCCACACCCTTTAATATTCCACCGAGTCTAATCCCACTCTCCCCTCACTCCCCGCACCCTTTAATATCCCACCCAGTCTAATCCCACTCTGCCCTCACTCCCCGCACCGTTTAATATCCCACCCAGTCTAATCCCACTCTCCCCCTCACTCCCCACACCCTTTAATATCCCACCCAGTCTAATCCCGCTCTCCCCTCACTCCCCACACCCTTTAATATCCGACCCAGTTTAATCCCACTCTCCCCTCACTCCCCGCACTCTTTAATATCCCACCCAGTCTAATCCCGCACTCCCCTCACTCCCCACACCCTTTAATATCCCACCCAGTCCAATCCCACTCTCCCCTCACTCCCCACACCCTTTAATATCCCACCCAGTCTAATCCCGCACTACCCTCACTCCCCACACCCTTTAATATCCGACCCAGTCTAATCCCACTCTCCCCCTCACTCCCCGCACCCTTTAATATCCCACCCAGTCTAATCCCTCTCTCTCCCCTCACTCCCCGCACCCTTTAATATCCCACCCAGTGTAATCCCACTCTCCCCTCACTCCCCACACCCTTTAGTATTCCACCGAGTCTAATCCCACTCTCCCCTCACTCCCCGCACCCTTTAATATCCCACCCAGTCTAATCCCACTCTCCCCTCACTCCCCGCACCCTTTAATATCCCACCCAGTCTAATCCCACTCTCCCCTCACTCCCCGCACCCTTAAATATCCCACCCAGTCTAATCCCACTCTCCCCTCACTCCACACACCCTTTAATATCCCACCCAGTCTAATCCCACTCTCCCCCTCACTCCCCACACCCTTTAATATCCCACCCAGTCTAATCCCACTCTCCCCTCACTCCCCGCACCCTTTAATATCCCATCCAGTCTAATCCCACTCTCCCCCTCACTCCCCACACCCTTTAATATCCCACCCAGTCTAATCCCGCTCTCCCCTCACTCCCCACACCCTTTAATATCCGACCCAGTTTAATCCCACTCTCCCCTCACTCCCCGCACCCTTTAATATCCCACCCAGTCTAATCCCGCACTCCCCTCACTCCCCACACCCTTTAATATCCCACCCAGTCCAATCCCACTCTCCCCTCAATCCCCACACCCTTTAATATCCCACCCAGTCTAATCCCGCACTCCCCTCACTCCCCACACCCTTTAATATCCGACCCAGTTTAATCCCACTCTCCCCTCACTCCCCGCACCCTTTAATATCCCACCCAGTCTAATCCCGCACTCCCCTCACTCCCCACACCCTTTAATATCCCACCCAGTCTAATCCCACTCTCCCCTCACTCCCCGCACCCTTTAATATCCCACCCAGTCTAATCCCACTCTCCCCTCACTCCCCGCACCCTTTAATATCCCACCCAGTCTAATCCCACTCTCCCCTCACTCCCCACACCCTTTAATATCCCACCCAGTCTAATACCACTCTCCCCTCACTCCCCGCACCCTTTAATATCCCACCCAGTCTAATCCCACTCTCCCCTCACTCCCCGCACCCTTTAATATCCCACCCAGTCTAATCCCACTCTCCCCCTCACTCTCCGCACCCTTTAATATCCCACCCAGTATAATCCCACTCTCCCCCTCACTCCCCGCACCCTTTAATATCCCACCCAGTCTAATACCACTCTCCCCTCACTCCCCGCACCCTTTAATATCCCACCCAGTCTAATCCCACTCTCCCCTCACTCCCCACACCCTTTAATATCCCACCCAGTCTAATCCCACTCTCCCCTCACTCCCCACACCCTTTAATATCCCACCCAGTCTAATCCCACTCTCCCCTCACTCCCCGCACCCTTTAATATCCCACCCAGTCTAATCCCACTCTCCCCCTCACTCCCCACACCCTTTAATATCCCACCCAGTCTAATCCCACTCTCACCTCACTCCCCACACCCTTTAATATCCCACCCAGTCTAATCCCACTCTCCCCTCACTCCCCGCACCCTTTAATATCCCACCCAGTCTAATCCCACTCTCCCCCTCACTCCCCACACCCTTTAATATCTCACCCAGTTTAATCCCACACTCCCCCTCACTCCCCGCACCCTTTAATATCCCATCCAGTCTAATCCCACTCTCCCCCTCACTCCCCACCCCCTTTAATATCCCACCCAGTCTAATCCCACTCTCCCCTCACTCCCCGCACCCTTTAATATCCCACCCAGTCTAATCCCACTCTGCCCTCACTCCCCGCACCCTTTAATATCCCACCCAGTCTAATCCCACTCTGCCCTCACTCCCCGCACCCTTTAATATCCCACCCAGTCTAATCCCACTCTCCCCCTCACTCCCCACACCCTTTAATATTCCACCGAGTCTAATCCCACTCTCCCCTCACTCCCCGCACCCTTTAATATCCCACCCAGTCTAATCCCACTCTGCCCTCACTCCCCGCACCCTTTAATATCCCACCCAGTCTAATCCCACTCTCCCCCTCACTCCCCACACCCTTTAATATCCCACCCAGTCTAATCCCGCTCTCCCCTCACTCCCCACACCCTTTAATATCCGACCCAGTTTAATCCCACTCTCCCCTCACTCCCCGCACTCTTTAATATCCCACCCAGTCTAATCCCGCACTCCCCTCACTCCCCACACCCTTTAATATCCCACCCAGTCCAATCCCACTCTCCCCTCACTCCCCACACCCTTTAATATCCCACCCAGTCTAATCCCGCACTCCCCTCACTCCCCACACCCTTTAATATCCGACCCAGTCTAATCCCACTCTCCCCCTCACTCCCCGCACCCTTTAATATCCCACCCAGTCTAATCCCTCTCTCTCCCCTCACTCCCCGCACCCTTTAATATCCCACCCAGTCTAATCCCACTCTCCCCTCACTCCCCACACCCTTTAGTATCCCACCCAGTCTAATCCCACTCTCCCCTCACTCCCCGCACCCTTTAATATCCCACCCAGTCTAATCCCACTCTCCCCTCACTCCCCGCACCCTTTAATATCCCACCCAGTCTAATCCCACTCTCCCCTCACTCCCCACACCCTTTAGTATCCCACCCAGTTTAATCCCACTCTCCCCTCACTCCCCGCACCCTTTAATATCCCACCCAGTCTAATCCCACTCTCCCCTCACTCCCCGCACCCTTTAATATCCCACCCAGTCTAATCCCACTCTCCCCCTCACTCCCCACACCCTTTAATATCTCAACCAGTCTAATCCCACACTCCCCCTCACTCCCCGCACCCTTTAATATCCCTTCCAGTCTAATCCCACTCTCCCCCTCACTCCCCACACCCTTTAATATCCCACCCAGTCTAATCCCACTCTCCCCTCACTCCCCGCACCCTTTAATATCCCACCCAGTCTAATCCCACTCTGCCCTCACTCCCCGCACCCTTTAATATCCCACCCAGTCTAATCCCACTCTGCCCTCACTCCCCGCACCCTTTAATATCCCACCCAGTCTAATCCCACTCTCCCCCTCACTCCCCACACCCTTTAATATTCCACCGAGTCTAATCCCACTCTCCCCTCACTCCCCGCACCCTTTAATATCCCACCCAGTCTAATCCCACTCTCCCCTCACTCCCCGCACCCTTTAATATCCCACCCAGTCTAATCCCACTCTCCCCTCACTCCCCGCACCCTTAAATATCCCACCCAGTCTAATCCCACTCTCCCCTCACTCCCCACACCCTTTAATATCCCACCCAGTCTAATCCCACTCTCCCCCTCACTCCCCACACCCTTTAATATCCCACCCAGTCTAATCCCACTCTCCCCTCACTCCCCGCACCCTTTAATATCCCATCCAGTCTAATCCCACTCTCCCCCTCACTCCCCACACCCTTTAATATCCCACCCAGTCTAATCCCGCTCTCCCCTCACTCCCCACACCCTTTAATATCCGACCCAGTTTAATCCCACTCTCCCCTCACTCCCCGCACCCTTTAATATCCCACCCAGTCTAATCCCGCATTCCCCTCACTCCCCACACCCTTTAATATCCCACCCAGTCCAATCCCACTCTCCCCTCAATCCCCACACCCTTTAATATCCCACCCAGTCTAATCCCGCACTCCCCTCACTCCCCACACCCTTTAATATCCGACCCAGTTTAATCCCACACTCCCCTCACTCCCCGCACCCTTTAATATCCCACCCAGTCTAATCCCGCACTCCCCTCACTCCCCACACCCTTTAATATCCCACCCAGTCCAATCCCACTCTCCCCTCACTCCCCACACCCTTTAATATCCCACCCAGTCTAATCCCGCACTCCCCTCACTCCCCACACCCTTTAATATCCCACCCAGTCTAATCCCGCACTCCCCTCACTCCCCGCACCCTTTAATATCCCACCCAGTCTAATCCCACTCTCCCCTCACCCTTTAATATCCCACCCAGTCTAATCCCACTCTCCCCCTCACTCCCCGCACCCTTTAATATCCCACCGAGTCTAATCCCACTCTCCCCCTCACTCCCCACACCCTTTAATATCCCACCCAGTCTAATCCCACTCTCCCCTCACTTCCCGCACCCTTTAATATCCCACCCAGTCTAATCCCACTCTCCCCCTCACTCCCCGCACCCTTTAATATCCCACCCAGTCTAATCACACTCTCCCCCCTCACTCCCCGCACCCTTTAATATCCCACCCAGTCTAATCCCACTCTCCCCTCACTACCCGCACCCTTTAATATCCCACCCAGTCTAATCCCACTCTTCCCTCACCCTTTAATATCCCAGCCAGTCTAAACCCACTCTCCCCTCACTCCCTGCACCCTTTAATATCCCACCCAGTCTAATCCCACTCTCCCCTCACTCCCCACACCCTTTAATATCTCACCCGGTCTAATCCCACACTCCCCTCACTCCCCACACCCTTTAATATCCCACCCAGTCTAATCCCACTCTCCCCTCACTCCCCGCACCCTTTAATATCCCACCCAGTCTAATCCCACACTCCCCTCACTCCCCACACCCTTTAATAACCCAACCAGTCTAATCCCACACTCCCCTCACTCCCCTCACCCTTTAATATCCCACCCAGTCTAATCCCACTCTCCCTTCACTCCCCGCACCCTTTAATATCCCACCCAGTCTAATCCCACTCTCTCCCTCACTCCCCACAAACTTTAATATCCCAATCAGTCTAATCCCACTCTTCCCTCACACCCCAACCTTTTAATATCCCACCCAGTCTAATCCCACTCTCCCCTCACTCCCCACACTCTTTAATATCCCACCCAGTCTAATCCCACTCTCCCCCTCACTCCCCACATCCTTTAATATCCCACCCAGTCTAATCCCACTCTCCCCTCACTCCCGCTCCCTTTAATATCCCACCCAGTCTACTCCCACTCTCCCCTCACTCCCCGCACCCTTTAATATCCCACCCAGTCTAATCCCACACCCCCCTCACTCCCCACACCCTTAAATGGCCCACCCAATCTAATGCCACTCTCCCCTCAGTCCCCACACCCTTTAATATCCCACCCAGTCCAATCCCACTCTCCCCCCACTCCCCACACCCTTTAATATCCATCCCAGTCTAATCCCACTCTCCCCCTCACTCCCCACACCCTTTAATATCCCACCCAGTCTAATCCCACTCTCCCCTCACTCCCCGCACACTTTAATATCCCTCCCAGTCTAATCCCACTCTCCCCCTCACTCCCCACACCCTTTAATATCCCACCCAGTCTAATCCCACTCTCCCCTCACTCCCCGCACACTTTAATATCCCACCCAGTCTAATCCCACTCTCCCTCTCACTCCCCGCACCCTTTAATATCCCACCCAGTCTAATCCCAGTCTCCCCCCTCACTCCCCGCACCCTTTAATATCCCACCCAGTCTAATCCCACTCTCCCCCCTCACTCCCCGCACCCTTTAATATCCCACCCAGTCTAATCCCACCCTCCCCTCACACCCCACACCCTTTAATATCCCACCCAGTCTAATCCCACTCTCCCCCCTCACTCCCCGCACCCTTTAATATCCCACCCAGTTTAATCCCACTCTCCCCTCACTCCCCGCACCCTTTAATATCCCACCCAGTCTAATCCCACTCCCCCCTCACTACCCGCACCCTTTAATATCCCACCCAGTTTAATCCCACTCTCCCCTCACTCCCCGCACCCTTTAATATCCCACCCAGTCTAATCCCAGTCTCCCCCCTCACTCCCCGCACCCTTTAATATCCCACCCAGTCTAATCCCACTCTCCCCCCTCACTCCCCGCACCCTTTAATATCCCACCCAGTCTAATCCCACCCTCCCCTCACACCCCACACCCTTTAATATCCCACCCAGTCTAATCCCACTCTCCCCCTCACTCCCCGCACCCTTTAATATCCCACCCAGTTTAATCCCACTCTCCCCTCACTCCCCGCACCCTTTAATATCCCACCCAGTCTAATCACACTCTCCCCCCTCACTCCCCGCACCCTTTAATATCCCACCCAGTCTAATCCCACTCTCCCCTCACTCCCCGCACCCTTTAATATCCCACCCAGTCTAATCCCACTCTCCCCTCACTCCCCACACCCTTTAATATCCCACCCAGTCTAATCCCACTCTTCCCTCACCCTTTAATATCCCACCCAGTCTAATCGCACTCTCCCCTCACTCCCCACATCATTTAATATCTCACCCAGTCTAATCCCACACTCCCCTCACTCCCCACACCCTTTAATATCCCACCCAGTCTAATCCCACTCTCCCCTCACTCCCCGCACTCTTTAATATCCCACCCAGTCTAATCCCACTCTCCCCTCACTCCTCACACCCTTTAATATCCCACCCAGTCTAATCCCACTCTCCCCTCACTCCCCACACCCTTTAATATCCCACCCAGTCTAATCCCACTCCCCCCTCACTCCCCGCACCCTTTAATATCCCACCCAGTCTAATCCCCCTCTCCCCCTCACTCCCCACACCCTTTAATATCCCACCCAGTCTAATCCCACTCACCCCCTCACTCCCCGCACCCTTTAATATCCCACCCAGTCTAATCCCACTCACCCCCTCACTCCCCGCACCCTTTAATATCCCACCCAGTCTAATCCCACTCCCCCCTCACTCCCCGCACACTTTAATATCCCACCCAGTGTAATCCCACTCTCCCCTCACTCCCCGCACCCTTTAATATCCCACCCAGTCTAATCCCACTCCCCCCTCACTCCCCGCACCCTTTAATATCCCACCCAGTCTAATCCCACTCCCCCTCACTCCCCGCACCCTTTAATATCCCACCGAGTCTAATCCCACTCTCCCCTCACACCCCAACCCTTTAATATCCCACCCAGTCTAATCCCACACTCCCCTCACTCCCCACACCCTTTAATATACCACCCAGTCTAACCCCACTCTCCCCCTCACTCCCCACACCATTTAATATCCCACCCAGTCTAATCCCACTCTCCCCTCACTCCCCACACCCTTTAATATCCCACCCAGTCTAATCCCACTCTCCCCTCACCCTTTAATATCCCACCCAGTCTAATCCCACTCTCCCCTCACTCCCCACACTCTTTAATATCCCACCCAGTCTAATCCCACTCCCCCTCACTCCCCGCATCCTTTAATATCCCACCCAGTCTAATCCCACTCTCCCCCTCACTCCCCACCCCATTTAATATCCCACCCAGTCCAATCCCACTCTCCCCCTGAATCCCCACACCCTTTAATATCCCACCCAGTCTAATCCCACTCTCCCCTCACTCCCCACACCCTTTAATATCCCACCCAGTCTAATCCCACTCCCCCTCACTCCCCGCATCCTTTAATATCCCACCCAGTCTAATCCCACTCTCCCCCTCACTCCCCACACCATTTAATATCCCACCCAGTCTAATCCCACTCCCCCTCACTCCCCGCATCCTTTAATATCCCACCCAGTCTAATCCCACTCTCCCCCTGAATCCCCACACCATTTAATATCCCACCCAGTCCAATCCCACTCTCCCCCTGAATCCCCACACCCTTTAATATCCCACCCAGTCTAATCCCACTCTCCCCTCACTCCCCGCTCCCTTTAATATCCCACCCAGTCTAATCCCACTCTCCCCTCACTCCCCGCACCCTTTAATATCCCACCCAGTCTAATCCCACTCTCCCCTCACTCCCCACACCCTTTAATATCCCACCCAGTCTAATCCCACTCTCCCCTCACTCCCCGCACCCTTTAATATCCCACCCAGTCTAATCCCACTCTCCCCTCACTCCCCGCACCCTTTAATATCCCACCTAGTCTAATTCCACTCCCCCCTCACTCCCCGCACCCTTTAATGTCCCACCCAATCTAATCCCACTCTCCCCCTCACTCCCCGCACCCTTTAATATTCCACCCAGTCTAATCCCACTCTCCCCTCACTCCCCACACCCTTTAATATCCCACCCAGTCTAATCCCACTCGCTCCCCGCACCCTTTTATATCCCACCCAATCCAATCCCACTCTCCCTTCACTCCCCGCACCCTTTAATATCCCTCCCAGTCTAATCCCACTCTCTCCCTCACTCCCCACACCCTTTAATATCCCTCCCAGTCTAATCCCACTCTCCCCTCACTCCCCACACCCTTTAATATCTCACCCAGTCTAATCCCACTCTCCCGCTCACACCCCACACCCTTTAATATCCCACCCATCTTAATCCCACTCTCCCCCTCACTACCCGCACCCTTTAATATCCCACCCAATCTAATCCCACTCTCCCCTCACTCCCCACACCCTTTAATATCCCACCCAGTCTCATCCCACTCTCCCCCTCACTTCCCGCACCCTTTAATATCCCACCCAATCTAATCCCACACTCCCCTCACTCCCCGCAAACTTTAATATCCCACCCAATCTAATGCCACTCTCCCTTCACTCCCCGCACCCTTTAATATCCCTCCAAGTCTAATCCCACTCTCTCCCTCACTCCCCACACCATTTAATATCCCTCCCAGTCTAATCCCACTCTCCCCTCACTCCCCACACCCTTTAATATCCCACCCAGTCTAATCCCACTCTGCCCTCACTCCCCACATCCTTTAATATCCCACCCAGTCTAATCCCACTCTCCCCTCACTTCCCACATCCTTTAATATCACACCCAGGCTTATCCCACTCTCCCCTCACTCCCCGCACACTTTAATATCCCACCCAGTCTAATCCCACTCTCCCCCTCACTCCCCGCACCCTTTAATATCCCACCGAGTCTAATCCCACTCTCCCCTCACTCCCCGCACCCTTTAATATTCCACCCAGTCTAATCCCACTCTCCCCCTCACTCCCCGCACCCTTTAATATCCTACCCAGTCTAATCCCACTCTCCCCTCACTCCCCACACCCTTTAATATCCCACCCAGTATAATCCCACTCTCCCCCTCACTCCCCGCACCCTTTAATATTCCACCCAGTCGAATCCCACTCCCCCCTCACTCCCCGCACCCTTTAATATCCCACCCAGTCTAATCCCACTCCCCCCTCACTCCCCGCATCCTTTAATATCCGACCCAGTCTAATCCCACTCTCATCCTCACTCCCCGCACCCTTTAATATCCCACCCAATCTAATCCCACTCTCCCCTCACTCCCCACACCCTTTAATATACCACCCAGTCTCATCCCACTCTCCCCCTCACTTCCCGCACCCTTTAATGTCCCACCCAATCTAATCCCACACTCCCCTCACTCCCCGCACCCTTTAATGTCCCACCCAGTCTAATCCCACTCTCCCCTCACTCCCCACACCCTTTAATGTCCCACCCAATCTAATCCCACTCTCCCCTCACTCCCCGCACCCTTTAATATCCCACCCAGTCTAATCCCACTCTCCCCTCACTCCCCGCACCCTTTAATGTCCCACCCAGTCTAATCCCACTCTCCCCTCACTCCCCGCACCCTTTAATGTCCCACCCAGTCTAATCCCACTCTCCCCTCACTCCCCACACCCTTTAATGTCCCACCCAGTCTAATCCCACTCTCCCCTCACTCCCCACACCCTTTAATGTCCCACCCAATCTAATCCCACTCTCCCACTCACTCCCCGCACACTTTAATATCCCTCCCAGTCTAATCCCACTCTCTCCCTCACTCCCCACACCCTTTAATATCCCACCCAGTCCAATCCCACTCTCCCCTCACTCCCCACACCCTTTAATATCCCACCCAGTCTAATCCCACTCTCCCCTCACTCCCCGCACCCTTTAATATCCCACCCAGTCTAATGCCACTCTGCCCTCACTCCCCACACCCTTTAATATCCCACCCAGTCTAATCCCACTCTCCCCTCACTCCCCACACCCTTTAATATCCCACCCAGTCTAATCCCACTCTCCCCCTCACTCCCTGCACCCTTTAATATCCCACCGAGTCTAATCCCACTCTCCCCTCAACCCCCGCACCTTTTAATATCCCACCCAGTCTAATCCCACTCTCCCCCTCACTCCCTGCACCCTTTAATATCCCACCCAGTCTAATCCCACTCTCCCCCTCACTCCCCGCACCCTTTAATATCCCACCCAGTCTAATCCCACTCTCCCCTCACTCCCCACAGCCTTTAATATCCCACCCAGTATAATCCCACTCTCCCCCTCACTCCCCGCGACCTTTAATATTCCACCCAGTCGAATCCTACTCCCCCCTCACTCCCCGCACCCTTTAATATCCCACCCAGTCTAATCCCACTCTCCCCTCACTCCCCGCACCCTTTAATATCCCACCCAGTCTAATCCCACTCTCCCCTCACTCCCCGGACCATTTAATATCTCACCCAGTCTAATCCCACTCTCCCCCTCACTCCCCGCACACTTTAATATCCCACCCAGTCTAATCCCACTCTCCCCTCACTCCCCACACCCTTTAATATCCCACCCAGTATAATCCCACTCTCCCCCTCACTCCCCGCACCCTTTAATATTCCACCCAGTCGAGTCCCAATCCCCCCTCACTCCCCTCACCCTTTAATATCCCACCCAGTCTAATCCCACCCTCCCCTCACTCCCCGCATCCTTTAATATCCCACCCAGTCTCATCCCACTCTCCCCCTCACTTCCCGCACCCTTTAATATCCCACCCAGTCTAATCCCACCCTCCCCTCACTCCCCGCATCCTTTAATATCCCACCCAGTCTCATCCCACTCTCCCCCTCACTCCCCACACCCTTTAATATCCCACCCAGTATAATCCCACTCTCCCCCTCACTCCCCGCACCCTTTAATATTCCACCCAGTCGAGTCCCACTCCCCCCTCACTCCCCGCACCCTTTAATGTCCCACCCAATCTAATCCCACACACCCCTCACTCCCCGCAAACTTTAATATCCCACCCAATCTAATCCTACTCTCCCCTCACTCCCCGCACCCTTTAATATCCCTCCCAGTCTAATCCTACTCTCCCCTCACTCCCCACACCATTTAATATCCCTCCCAGACTAATCCCACTCTCCCCTCACTCCTCACACCCTTTAATATCCCACCCAGTCTAATCCCACTCTCCCCTCACTCCCCACACCCTTTAATATCCCACCCAGGCATATCCCACTCTCCCCTCACTCCCCGCAAACTTTAATATCCCACCCAGTCTAATCCCACTCTCCACGTCACTCCCCACACCCTTTAATATCCCACCCAGTCTACTCCCACTCTCCCCTCACTCCCCGCAAACTTTAATATCCCACCCAGTCTAATCCCACTCTCCACGTCACTCCCCACACCCTTTAATATCCCACCCAGTCTAATCCCACTCTCCCCCTCACTCACCTCACCCTTTAATATCCCACCCAGTCTAATCCCACTCTCCCCCTCACTCCCCACACCCTTTAATATCTCACCCAGGCGAATACCACTCTCCCCCTCACACCCCGCACAATTTACTATCACACCCAGTCTTATCCCACTCTCCCCTCACTCCCCGCACACATTAATATCCCACCCAGTCTAATCCCAATCTCCCCTCACTCCCCACACCCTTTAATATCCCACCCAGTCTAATCCCACTCTCCCCTCACTCCCCGCACCCTTTAATATCCCACCCAGTCTAATCCCACTCTCCCCCTCACTCTCCGCACCCTTTAATATCCCACCCAATCTAATCCCACTCTCCCCCTCACTCCCCGCACCATTTAATATCCCACCCAGTCTAATCCCACTCCCCCCTCACTCTCCGCACCCTTTAATATCCCACCCAATCTAATCCCACTCTCCCCCTCACTCCCCGCACCATTTAATATCCACCCAGTCTAATCCCACTCCCCCCTCACTCTCCGCACCCTTTAATATCCCACCCAGTCTAATCCCACTCTCCCCCTCACTCTCCGCACCCTTTAATATCCCACCCAATCTAATCCCACTCTCCCCTCACTCCCCACACCCTTTAATATCCCACCCAGTCTAATCCCATTCTCCCCCTCACTCCCCACACGCTTTAATATCCCACCCAGTCTAATCCCACTCTTCCCCTCACTCCCCGCACCCTTTAATATCCCACCCAGTCTAATTCCACTCCCCCCTCACTCCCCGCACCCTTTAATGTCCCACCCAATCTAATCCCACTCTCCCCTCACTCCCCACACCCGTTAATATCTCACCCAGTCTAATTCCACTCACACCCTCACTCCCCACATCCTTTAATATGCCACCCAGTCTAATCCCAATCTCCCCTCACTCCCCACACCCTTTAATATCCCACCCAGTATAATCCCACTCTCCGCCTCGCTCCCCGCACCCTTTAATATCCCACCCAATCTAATCCCACTCTCCCCTCGCTCCCCGCACCCTTTAATATCCCTCCCAGTCTAATCCCACTCTCTCCCTCACTCCCCACACCCTTTAATATCCCTCCCAGTCTAATCCCACTCTCCCCTCACTCCCCACACCCTTTAATATCCCACCCATCTTCATCCCACTCTCCCCCTCACTACCCGCACCCTTTAATATCCCACCCAATCTAATCCCACTCTCCACTCACTCCCCACACCCTTTAATATCCCACCTATTCTCATCCCACTCTCCCCTCACTCCCCACACCCTTTAATATCCCACCCAGCCTAATCCCACTCTCCCCCTCACTCCCCACACCCTTTAATATCCCTCCCAGTCTAATCCCGCTCTCCCCGTCACTCCCCGCACCCTTTAATATTCCTCCCAGTCTAATCCCACTCTCCCCTCACTCCCCGCCCCCTTTAATATCCCACCCAGTCTAATCCCACTCTCCCCTCACTCCCCACACCCTTTAATATCCCACCCAGTCTAATCCCACTCTCCCCTCACTCCCCGCACCCTTTAATATCCCACCCAGTCTAATCCCACTCTCCCCTCACTCCCCACACCCTTTAATATCCCACCCAGTCTAATCCCACTCTCCCCTCACTCCCCGCACCCTTTAATATCCCACCCAGTCTAATCCCACTCTCCCCCTCACTCCCCACAGCCTTTAATATCTCACCCAGTCTAATCCCACTCTCCCCCTCACTCCCCGCACCCTTTAATATCCCACCCAGTCTAATCCCACTCTCCCCCTCACTCCCCACACCCTTTAATATCCCACTCAGTCCAATCCCACTCTCCCCTCACTCCCCTCACCCTTTAATATCCCACCCAGTCTAATCCCACTCTCCCCTCACTCCCCACACCCGTTAATATCCCACCCAGTCTACTCCCACTCTCCCCCTCACTCCCCACACCCTTTAATATCCCACCCAGTCTAATCCCACTCTCCCCTCACTCCCCACACCATTTAATATCCCACCCAGTCTAATCCCATTCTCCCCTCACTCCCCGCCCCCTTTAATATCCCTCCCAGTCTAATCCCAACCTCCCCCTCACTCTCCGCACCCTTTAATATCCCACCCCATCTAATCCCACTCTCCCCTCACTCCCCGCACCCTTTAATATCCCACCCAGTCTAATCTCACTCTTCCCTCACTCCCCGTACCCTTTAATATCCCACCCAGTCTAATCCCACTCTCCCCCTCACTCCCCGCACCCTTTAATATCCCACCCAGTCTAATCCCACTCTCCCCCTCACTCCCCACACCATTTAATATCCCTCCCAGTCTAATCCCGCTCTCCCCGTCAATCCCCACACCCTTTAATATCCCACTCAGTCCAACCCCACTCTCCCCTCACTCCCCGCCCCCTTTAATATCCCACCCAGTCAAATCCGACTCTCCCCCTCACTCCCCACACCCTTTAATATCCCACCCAGTCTTATCCCACTCTCCCACTCACTCCCCGCACCCTTTAATATCCCTCCCAGTCTAATCCCAACCTCCCCCTCACTCTCCGCACCCTTCAATATCCCACCCCGTCTAATCCCACACTCCCTTCACTCCCCGCACCCTTTAATATCCCACCCAGTCTAATCCCACTCTCCCCTCACTCCCCGCACCCTTTAATATCCCACCCAGTCTAATCTCATTGTCCCCTCACTCCCCGCACCCTTTAATATCCCACCCAGTCTAATCCCACTCTCCCCCTCACCCCGCACCCTTTAATATCCCACCCAGTCTAATCCCACTCTCCCCTCACTCCCCACACCCTTTAATATCCCACCCAGTCTAATCCCACTCTCCCCTCACTCCCCACACCCTTTAATATCCCACCCAGTCTAATCCCACTCTCCCCTCACTCCCCGCACCCTTTAATATCCCACTCAGTCTAATCCCACTCTCCCCTCACTCCCCGCACCCTTTAATATCCCAACCAGGTTTATCCCACTCTCCCCTCACTCCCCGCACCCTTTAATATCCCACCCAGTCTAACCCCACTCTCCCCCTCACTCCCCGCACCCTTTAATATCCCACCCAGTCTAATCCCACTCTCCACCTCACTCCCCACACCCTTTAATATCCCTCCCAGTCTAATCCCGCTCTCCCCGTCACTCCCCACACCCTTTAATATCCCACTCAGTCCAATCCCACTCTCCCCTCACTCCCCGCCCCCTGTAATATCCCACCCAGTCTAATCCCACTCTCCCCCTCACTTCCCACACCCTTTAATATCCCACTCAGTCCAATCCCACTCTCCCCTCACTCCCCGCACCCTTTAATATCCCACTCAGTCCAATCCCACTCTCCCCTCACTCCCCACACCCTTTAATATCCCACCCAGTCTAATCCCACTCTCCCCCTCACTCCCCACACCCTTTAATATCCCACTCAGTCCAATCCCACTCTCCCCTCACTCCCCTCACCCTTTAATATCTCATCCAGTCTAATCCCACTCTCCCCCTCACTCCCCGCACCCTTTAATATCCCTCCCAGTCTAATCCAAACATCCCCCTCACTCTCCGCACCCTTTAATATCCCACCCCGTCTAATCCCACTCTCCCTTCACTCCCCGCACCCTTTAATATCCCTCTCAGTCTAATCCAAACATCCCCCTCACTCTCCGCACCCTTTAATATCCCACCCCGTCTAATCCCACTCTCCCTTCACTCCCCGCACCCTTTAATATCCCACCCAGTCTAATCCCACTCTCCCCCTCACTCCCCACACCCTTTAATATCCCACCCCGTCTAATCCCACTCTCCCTTCACTCCCCGCACCCTTTAATATCCCACCCAGTCTAATCCCACTCTCCCCCTCACTCTCCGCACCCTTTAATATCCCACCCCGTCTAATCCCACTCTCCCTTCACTCCCCGCACCCTGTAATATCCCACCCAGTCTAATCCCACTCTCCCCCTCACTCCCCACACCCTTTAATATCCCACCCAGTCTAATCCCACTCTCCACCTCACTCCCCACACCATTTAATATCCCTCCCAGTCTAATCCCTCTCTCCCATTCATTCCCCACATCCTTTAATATCCCACCCAGTCTAATCTCACTCTCCCCTCACTCCCCACACCCTTTAATATCCCACCAGTCTAACCCCACTCTCCCCCTCACTCCCCACACCCTTTAATATCCCACCCAGTCTAATCTCACTCTCCCCTCACTCCCCGCACCCTTTAATATCCCACCCAGTCTAATCCCACTCTCCCCCTCACTCCCCGCACCCTTTAATATCCCACTCAGTCCAATCCCACTCTCCCCTCACTCCCCTCACCCTTTAATATCCCACCCAGTCTAATCCCACTCTCCCCTCACTCCCCACACCCGTTAATATCCCACCCAGTCTACTCCCACTCTCCCCCTCACTCCCCACACCCTTTAATATCCCACCCAGTCTAATCCCACTCTCCCCTCACTCCCCACACCCTTTAATATCCCACCCAGTCTAATCCCACTCTCCCCCTCACTCCCCACACCCTTTAATATCCCACCCAGTCTAATCCCACTCTCCCCTCACTCCCCGCCCCCTTTAATATCCCTCCCAGTCTAATCCCAACCTCCCCCTCACTCTCCGCACCCTTTAATATCCCACCCCATCTAATCCCACTCTCCCCTCACTCCCCGCACCCTTTAATATCCCACCCAGTCTAATCTCACTCTCCCCTCACTCCCCGCACCCTTTAATATCCCACCCAGTCTAATCCCACTCTCCCCCTCACTCCCCGCACCCTTTAATATCCCACCCAGTCTAATCCCACTCTCCCCCTCACTCCCCACACCATTTAATATCCCTCCCAGTCTAATCCCGCTCTCCCCGTCAATCCCCACACCCTTTAATATCCCACTCAGTCCAACCCCACTCTCCCCTCACTCCCCGCCCCCTTTAATATCCCACCCAGTCAAATCCGACTCTCCCCCTCACTCCCCACACCCTTTAATATCCCACCCAGTCTTATCCCACTCTCCCACTCACTCCCCGCACCCTTTAATATCCCTCCCAGTCTAATCCCAACCTCCCCCTCACTCTCCGCACCCTTCAATATCCCACCCCGTCTAATCCCACACTCCCTTCACTCCCCGCACCCTTTAATATCCCACCCAGTCTAATCCCACTCTCCCCTCACTCCCCGCACCCTTTAATATCCCACCCAGTCTAATCTCATTGTCCCCTCACTCCCCGCACCCTTTAATATCCCACCCAGTCTAATCCCACTCTCCCCCTCACCCCGCACCCTTTAATATCCCACCCAGTCTAATCCCACTCTCCCCTCACTCCCCACACCCTTTAATATCCCACCCAGTCTAATCCCACTCTCCCCTCACTCCCCGCACCCTTTAATATCCCACTCAGTCTAATCCCACTCTCCCCTCACTCCCCGCACCCTTTAATATCCCAACCAGGTTTATCCCACTCTCCCCTCACTCCCCGCACCCTTTAATATCCCACCCAGTCTAACCCCACTCTCCCCTCACTCCCCACACCCTTTAATATCCCACCCAGTCTAATCCCGCTCTCCACCTCACTCCCCACACCCTATAATATTCCACCGATTCTAATCCCACTCTCCGTTCACTCCCCGCACCCTTTAATATCCCACCCAGTCTAATCCCACTCTCCCCCTCACTCCCCGCACCCTTTAATATCCCACCCAGTCTAATCCCACTCTCCCCCTCACTCCCCACACCCTTTAATATCCCTCCCAGTCTAATCCCGCTCTCCCCGTCACTCCCCACACCATTTAATATCCCACTCAGTCCAATCCCACTCTCCCCTCACTCCCCGCCCCCTGTAATATCCCACCCAGTCTAATCCCACTCTCCCCCTCACTTCCCACACCCTTTAATATCCCACTCAGTCCAATCCCACTCTCCCCTAACTCCCCGCACCCTTTAATATCCCACTGAGTCCAATCCCACTCTCCCCTCACTCTCCGCACCCTTTAATATCCCACCCCGTCTAATCCCACTCTCCCTTCACTCCCCGCACCCTTTAATATCCCACCCAGTCTAATCCCACTCTCCCCCTCACTCCCCACACCCTTTAATATCCCACCCCGTCTAATCCCACTCTCCCTTCACTCCCCGCACCCTTTAATATCCCACCCAGTCTAATCCCACTCTCCCCCTCACTCTCCGCACCCTTTAATATCCCACCCCGTCTAATCCCACTCTCCCTTCACTCCCCGCACCCTGTAATATCCCACCCAGTCTAATCCCACTCTCCCCCTCACTCCCCACACCCTTTAATATCCCACCCAGTCTAATCCCACTCTCCACCTCACTCCCCACACCATTTAATATCCCTCCCAGTCTAATCCCTCTCTCCCATTCATTCCCCACATCCTTTAATATCCCACCCAGTCTAATCTCACTCTCCCCTCACTCCCCACACCCTTTAATATCCCACCAGTCTAACCCCACTCTCCCCCTCACTCCCCACACCCTTTAATATCCCACCCAGTCTAATCTCACTCTCCCCTCACTCCCCGCACCCTTTAATATCCCACCCAGTCTAATCCCACTCTCCCCCTCACTCCCCGCACCCTTTAATATCCCACTCAGTCCAATCCCACTCTCCCCTCACTCCCCCCACCCTTTAATATCCCACCCAGTCTAATCCCACTCTCCCCTCACTCCCCACACCCGTTAATATCCCACCCAGTCTACTCCCACTCTCCCCCTCACTCCCCACACCCTTTAATATCCCACCCAGTCTAATCCCACTCTCCCCTCACTCCCCACACCCTTTAATATCCCACCCAGTCTAATCCCACTCTCCCCCTCACTCCCCACACCCTTTAATATCCCACCCAGTCTAATCCCACTCTCCCCTCACTCCCCGCCCCCTTTAATATCCCTCCCAGTCTAATCCCAACCTCCCCCTCACTCTCCGCACCCTTTAATATCCCACCCCATCTAATCCCACTCTCCCCTCACTCCCCGCACCCTTTAATATCCCACCCAGTCTAATCTCACTCTCCCCTCACTCCCCGCACCCTTTAATATCCCACCCAGTCTAATCCCACTCTCCCCCTCACTCCCCGCACCCTTTAATATCCCACCCAGTCTAATCCCACTCTCCCCCTCACTCCCCACACCATTTAATATCCCTCCCAGTCTAATCCCGCTCTCCCCGTCAATCCCCACACCCTTTAATATCCCACTCAGTCCAACCCCACTCTCCCCTCACTCCCCGCCCCCTTTAATATCCCACCCAGTCAAATCCGACTCTCCCCCTCACTCCCCACACCCTTTAATATCCCACCCAGTCTTATCCCACTCTCCCACTCACTCCCCGCACCCTTTAATATCCCTCCCAGTCTAATCCCAACCTCCCCCTCACTCTCCGCACCCTTCAATATCCCACCCCGTCTAATCCCACACTCCCTTCACTCCCCGCACCCTTTAATATCCCACCCAGTCTAATCCCACTCTCCCCTCACTCCCCGCACCCTTTAATATCCCACCCAGTCTAATCTCATTGTCCCCTCACTCCCCGCACCCTTTAATATCCCACCCAGTCTAATCCCACTCTCCCCCTCACCCCGCACCCTTTAATATCCCACCCAGTCTAATCCCACTCTCCCCTCACTCCCCACACCCTTTAATATCCCACCCAGTCTAATCCCACTCTCCCCTCACTCCCCGCACCCTTTAATATCCCACTCAGTCTAATCCCACTCTCCCCTCACTCCCCGCACCCTTTAATATCCCAACCAGGTTTATCCCACTCTCCCCTCACTCCCCGCACCCTTTAATATCCCACCCAGTCTAACCCCACTCTCCCCTCACTCCCCACACCCTTTAATATCCCACCCAGTCTAATCCCGCTCTCCACCTCACTCCCCACACCCTATAATATTCCACCGATTCTAATCCCACTCTCCGTTCACTCCCCGCACCCTTTAATATCCCACCCAGTCTAATCCCACTCTCCCCCTCACTCCCCGCACCCTTTAATATCCCACCCAGTCTAATCCCACTCTCCCCCTCACTCCCCACACCCTTTAATATCCCTCCCAGTCTAATCCCGCTCTCCCCGTCACTCCCCACACCATTTAATATCCCACTCAGTCCAATCCCACTCTCCCCTCACTCCCCGCCCCCTGTAATATCCCACCCAGTCTAATCCCACTCTCCCCCTCACTTCCCACACCCTTTAATATCCCACTCAGTCCAATCCCACTCTCCCCTAACTCCCCGCACCCTTTAATATCCCACTCAGTCCAATCCCACTCTCCCCTCACTCCCCACACCCTTTAATATCCCACCCAGTCTAATCCCACTCTCCCCCTCACACCCCACACCCTTTAATATCCCACTCAGTCCAATCCCACTCTCCCCTCACCCTTTAATATCTCACCCAGTCTAATCCCACTCTCCCCCTCACTCCCCGCACCCTTTAATATCCCTCCCAGTCTAATCCAAACATCCCCCTCACTCTCCGCACCCTTTAATATCCCACCCCGTCTAATCCCACTCTCCCTTCACTCCCCGCACCCTTTAATATCCCTCCCAGTCTAATCCAAACATCCCCCTCACTCTCCGCACCCTTTAATATCCCACCCCGTCTAATCCCACTCTCCCTTCACTCCCCGCACCCTTTAATATCCCACCCAGTCTAATCCCACTCTCCCCCTCACTCCCCACACCCTTTAATATCCCACCCCGTCTAATCCCACTCTCCCTTCACTCCCCGCACCCTTTAATATCCCACCCAGTCTAATCCCACTCTCCCCCTCACTCTCCGCACCCTTTAATATCCCACCCCGTCTAATCCCACTCTCCCTTCACTCCCCGCACCCTGTAATATCCCACCCAGTCTAATCCCACTCTCCCCCTCACTCCCCACACCCTTTAATATCCCACCCAGTCTAATCCCACTCTCCACCTCACTCCCCACACCATTTAATATCCCTCCCAGTCTAATCCCTCTCTCCCATTCATTCCCCACATCCTTTAATATCCCACCCAGTCTAATCTCACTCTCCCCTCACTCCCCACACCCTTTAATATCCCACCAGTCTAACCCCACTCTCCCCCTCACTCCCCACACCCTTTAATATCCCACCCAGTCTAATCTCACTCTCCCCTCACTCCCCGCACCCTTTAATATCCCACCCAGTCTAATCCCACTCTCCCCCTCACTCCCCGCACCCTTTAATATCCCACCCAGTCTAATCCCACTCTCCACCTCACTCCCCACACCATTTAATATCCCTCCCAGTCTAATCCCACTCTCCCTTCACTCCCCGCACCCTGTAATATCCCACCCAGTCTAATCCCACTCTCCCCTCACTCCCCACACCCTTTAATATCCCACCAGTCTAACCCCATTCTCCCCCTCACTCCCCACACCCTTTAATATCCCACCCAGTCTAATCTCACTCCCCTCACTCCCCACACCCTTTAATATCCCACCCACTCTAATCCCGCTCTCCCCCTCACTCCTCACACCCTTCAATTTCCCACTCAGTCCAATCCCACTCTCTCCTCACTCCCCACACCCTTTAATATCCCACTCAGTCCAATCCGACTCTCCCCTCACTCCCCGCCCCCTTTAATATCCCACCCAGTCTAATCCCACTCTCCCCCTCACTCCCCACACGCTTTAATATCCCACCCAGTCTAATCCCACCCTCCCCCTCACTCCCCACACCCTTTAATATCCCACTCAGTCCAATCCCATTCTCCCCTCACTCCCCGCACCCTTTAATATCCCACCCAGTCTAATCCCACTCTCCCCTCACTCCCCACACCCTTTAATATCCCACTCAGTCCAATCCCATTCTCCCCTCACTCCCCGCACCCTTTAATATCCCACTCAGTCCAATCGCACTCTCCCCTCACTCCCCTCACCCTTTAATATCCCACCCAGTCTAATCCCACTCTCCTCTCACTCCCCACACCCTTTAATATCCCACCCAGTCTAATCCCACTCTCCCCCTCACTCCCCACACCCCTTAATATCCCACTCAGTCCAATCCCACTCTCCCCTCACTCCCCTCACCCTTTAATATCCCACCCAGTCTAATCCCACTCTCCCCTCACTCCCCACACCCTTTAATATCCCACCCAGTCTAATCCCACTCTCCCCCTCACTCCCCACACCCTTTAATATCCCACCCAGTCTAATCCCACTCACCCCTAACTCCCCACACCCTTTAATATCCCACCCAGTCTAATCCCACTCTCCCCCTCACTCCCCACACCCTTTAATATCCCACCCAGTCTAATCCCACTCACCCCTAACTCCCCACACCCTTTAATATCCCACCCAGTCTAATCCCACTCTCCCCACACTCCCCACACCCTTTAATATCCCACTCAGTCCAATCCCACTCACCCCTAACTCCCCACACCCTTTAATATCCCACCCAGTCTAATCCCACTCTCCCCTCACTCCCCGCACCCTTTAATATCCCACTCAGTCCAATCCCACTCACCCATAACTACCCACACCCTTTAATATCCCACCCAGTCTAATCCCACTCTCCCCCTCACTCCTCACACCCTTTAATATCCCACCCAGTCCAATCCCACTCTCCCCTCACTCCCCACACCCTTTAATGTCCCATCCACTCTAATTCCACTCTCCCCCTCACTCCCCACACCCTTTAATATCCCAATCAGTCCAATCCCACTCTCCCCTCACTCCCCTCAGCCTTTAATATCCCACCCAGTCTAATCCCACTCTCCCCGCACTCCCCACACCCTTTAATATCCCACCCAGTCTAATCCCACTCTCCCCTCACTCCCAGCACCCTTTAATATCCCACCCAGTCTAATCCCACTCTCCCCTCACCCTTTAATATCCCAACCAGGTTTATCCCACTCTCCCCTCACTCCCCGCACCCTTTAATATCCCACCCAGTCTAATCCCGCTCTCCGTTCACTCCCCACACCCTTTAATATCCGACCCAGTCTAATCCCACTCTCCCCCTCACTCCCCGCACCCTTTAATATCCCTCCCAGTCTAATCCCAACCTCCCCCTCACTCTCCGCACCCTTTAATATCCCACCCCGTCTAATCCCACTCTCCCCCTCACTCCCCGCACCCTTTAATATCCCTCCCAATCTAATCCCACTCTCCCCTCACTCCCCGCACCCTTTAATATCCCACCCAGTCTAATCCCACACTCCCCCTCACTCCCCGCACCCTTTAATATCCCACCCAATCTAATCCCACTCTCCCCCCTCACTCCCCACACCCTTTAATATCCCTCCCAGTCTAATCCCGCTCTCCCCGTCACTCCCCACACCCTTTAATATCCCACTCAATCCAATCCCACTCTCCCCTCACTCCCCGCCCCCTTTAATATCCCACCCAGTCTAATCCCACTCTCCCCCTCACTTCCCACACCCTTTAAAATCCCACTCAGTCCAATCCCACTCTCCCCTCACTCCCCACACCCTTTAATATCCCACCCAGTCTAATCCCACTCTCCCCCTCACTCCCCACACCCTTTAATATCCCACTCAGTCCAATCCCACTCTCCCCTCACTCCCCTCACCCTTTAATATCCCACCCAGTCTAATCCCACTCTCCCCTCACTCCCCACACCCTTTAATATCCCACCCAGTCTAATCCCACTCTCCCCCCTCACTCCCCACACCCTTTAATATCCCACTCAGTCAAATCCCACTCTCCCCTCACTCCCCGCACCCTTTAATATCCCACCCAGTCTAATCCCACTCTCCCCCTCACTCCCCACACTCTTTAATATCCCACCCAGTCTAATCCCACTCTCCCCTCACTCCCCGCACCCTTTAATATCCCACCCAGTCTAATCCCACTCTCCCCCTCACTCCCCGCACCCTTTAATATCCCACCCAGTCTAATCCCACTCTCCCCCTCACCCCGCACCCTTTAATATCCCACCCAGTCTAATCCCACTCTCCCCTCACTCCCCACACCCTTTAATATCCCACCCAGTCTAATCCCACTCTCCCCTCACTCCCCGCACCCTTTAATATCCCACTCAGTCTAATCCCACTCTCCCCTCACTCCCCGCACCCTTTAATATCCCAACCAGGTTTATCCCACTCTCCCCTCACTCCCCGCACCCTTTAATATCCCACCCAGTCTAACCCCACTCTCCCCTCACTCCCCACACCCTTTAATATCCCACCCAGTCTAATCCCGCTCTCCACCTCACTCCCCACACCCTATAATATTCCACCGATTCTAATCCCACTCTCCGTTCACTCCCCGCACCCTTTAATATCCCACCCAGTCTAATCCCACTCTCCCCCTCACTCCCCGCACCCTTTAATATCCCACCCAGTCTAATCCCACTCTCCCCCTCACTCCCCACACCCTTTAATATCCCTCCCAGTCTAATCCCGCTCTCCCCGTCACTCCCCACACCATTTAATATCCCACTCAGTCCAATCCCACTCTCCCCTCACTCCCCGCCCCCTGTAATATCCCACCCAGTCTAATCCCACTCTCCCCCTCACTTCCCACACCCTTTAATATCCCACTCAGTCCAATCCCACTCTCCCCTAACTCCCCGCACCCTTTAATATCCCACTGAGTCCAATCCCACTCTCCCCTCACTCTCCGCACCCTTTAATATCCCACCCCGTCTAATCCCACTCTCCCTTCACTCCCCGCACCCTTTAATATCCCACCCAGTCTAATCCCACTCTCCCCCTCACTCCCCACACCCTTTAATATCCCACCCCGTCTAATCCCACTCTCCCTTCACTCCCCGCACCCTTTAATATCCCACCCAGTCTAATCCCACTCTCCCCCTCACTCTCCGCACCCTTTAATATCCCACCCCGTCTAATCCCACTCTCCCTTCACTCCCCGCACCCTGTAATATCCCACCCAGTCTAATCCCACTCTCCCCCTCACTCCCCACACCCTTTAATATCCCACCCAGTCTAATCCCACTCTCCACCTCACTCCCCACACCATTTAATATCCCTCCCAGTCTAATCCCTCTCTCCCATTCATTCCCCACATCCTTTAATATCCCACCCAGTCTAATCTCACTCTCCCCTCACTCCCCACACCCTTTAATATCCCACCAGTCTAACCCCACTCTCCCCCTCACTCCCCACACCCTTTAATATCCCACCCAGTCTAATCTCACTCTCCCCTCACTCCCCGCACCCTTTAATATCCCACCCAGTCTAATCCCACTCTCCCCCTCACTCCCCGCACCCTTTAATATCCCACTCAGTCCAATCCCACTCTCCCCTCACTCCCCTCACCCTTTAATATCCCACCCAGTCTAATCCCACTCTCCCCTCACTCCCCACACCCGTTAATATCCCACCCAGTCTACTCCCACTCTCCCCCTCACTCCCCACACCCTTTAATATCCCACCCAGTCTAATCCCACTCTCCCCTCACTCCCCACACCCTTTAATATCCCACCCAGTCTAATCCCACTCTCCCCCTCACTCCCCACACCCTTTAATATCCCACCCAGTCTAATCCCACTCTCCCCTCACTCCCCGCCCCCTTTAATATCCCTCCCAGTCTAATCCCAACCTCCCCCTCACTCTCCGCACCCTTTAATATCCCACCCCATCTAATCCCACTCTCCCCTCACTCCCCGCACCCTTTAATATCCCACCCAGTCTAATCTCACTCTCCCCTCACTCCCCGCACCCTTTAATATCCCACCCAGTCTAATCCCACTCTCCCCCTCACTCCCCGCACCCTTTAATATCCCACCCAGTCTAATCCCACTCTCCCCCTCACTCCCCACACCATTTAATATCCCTCCCAGTCTAATCCCGCTCTCCCCGTCAATCCCCACACCCTTTAATATCCCACTCAGTCCAACCCCACTCTCCCCTCACTCCCCGCCCCCTTTAATATCCCACCCAGTCAAATCCGACTCTCCCCCTCACTCCCCACACCCTTTAATATCCCACCCAGTCTTATCCCACTCTCCCACTCACTCCCCGCACCCTTTAATATCCCTCCCAGTCTAATCCCAACCTCCCCTCACTCTCCGCACCCTTCAATATCCCACCCCGTCTAATCCCACACTCCCTTCACTCCCCGCACCCTTTAATATCCCACCCAGTCTAATCCCACTCTCCCCTCACTCCCCGCACCCTTTAATATCCCACCCAGTCTAATCTCATTGTCCCCTCACTCCCCGCACCCTTTAATATCCCACCCAGTCTAATCCCACTCTCCCCCTCACCCCGCACCCTTTAATATCCCACCCAGTCTAATCCCACTCTCCCCTCACTCCCCACACCCTTTAATATCCCACCCAGTCTAATCCCACTCTCCCCTCACTCCCCGCACCCTTTAATATCCCACTCAGTCTAATCCCACTCTCCCCTCACTCCCCGCACCCTTTAATATCCCAACCAGGTTTATCCCACTCTCCCCTCACTCCCCGCACCCTTTAATATCCCACCCAGTCTAACCCCACTCTCCCCTCACTCCCCACACCCTTTAATATCCCACCCAGTCTAATCCCGCTCTCCACCTCACTCCCCACACCCTATAATATTCCACCGATTCTAATCCCACTCTCCGTTCACTCCCCGCACCCTTTAATATCCCACCCAGTCTAATCCCACTCTCCCCCTCACTCCCCGCACCCTTTAATATCCCACCCAGTCTAATCCCACTCTCCCCCTCACTCCCCACACCCTTTAATATCCCTCCCAGTCTAATCCCGCTCTCCCCGTCACTCCCCACACCATTTAATATCCCACTCAGTCCAATCCCACTCTCCCCTCACTCCCCGCCCCCTGTAATATCCCACCCAGTCTAATCCCACTCTCCCCCTCACTTCCCACACCCTTTAATATCCCACTCAGTCCAATCCCACTCTCCCCTAACTCCCCGCACCCTTTAATATCCCACTCAGTCCAATCCCACTCTCCCCTCACTCCCCACACCCTTTAATATCCCACTCAGTCCAATCCCACTCTCCCCTAACTCCCCGCACCCTTTAATATCCCACTCAGTCCAATCCCACTCTCCCCTCACTCCCCACACCCTTTAATATCCCACCCAGTCTAATCCCACTCTCCCCCTCACTCCCCGCACCCTTTAATATCCCTCCCAGTCTAATCCAAACATCCCCCTCACTCTCCGCACCCTTTAATATCCCACCCCGTCTAATCCCACTCTCCCTTCACTCCCCGCACCCTTTAATATCCCTCCCAGTCTAATCCAAACATCCCCCTCACTCTCCGCACCCTTTAATATCCCACCCCGTCTAATCCCACTCTCCCTTCACTCCCCGCACCCTTTAATATCCCACCCAGTCTAATCCCACTCTCCCCCTCACTCCCCACACCCTTTAATATCCCACCCCGTCTAATCCCACTCTCCCTTCACTCCCCGCACCCTTTAATATCCCACCCAGTCTAATCCCACTCTCCCCCTCACTCTCCGCACCCTTTAATATCCCACCCCGTCTAATCCCACTCTCCCTTCACTCCCCGCACCCTGTAATATCCCACCCAGTCTAATCCCACTCTCCCCCTCACTCCCCACACCCTTTAATATCCCACCCAGTCTAATCCCACTCTCCACCTCACTCCCCACACCATTTAATATCCCTCCCAGTCTAATCCCTCTCTCCCATTCATTCCCCACATCCTTTAATATCCCACCCAGTCTAATCTCACTCTCCCCTCACTCCCCACACCCTTTAATATCCCACCAGTCTAACCCCACTCTCCCCCTCACTCCCCACACCCTTTAATATCCCACCCAGTCTAATCTCACTCTCCCCTCACTCCCCGCACCCTTTAATATCCCACCCAGTCTAATCCCACTCTCCCCCTCACTCCCCGCACCCTTTAATATCCCACCCAGTCTAATCCCACTCTCCACCTCACTCCCCACACCATTTAATATCCCTCCCAGTCTAATCCCACTCTCCCTTCACTCCCCGCACCCTGTAATATCCCACCCAGTCTAATCCCACTCTCCCCTCACTCCCCACACCCTTTAATATCCCACCAGTCTAACCCCATTCTCCCCCTCACTCCCCACACCCTTTAATATCCCACCCAGTCTAATCTCACTCTCCCCTCACTCCCCACACCCTTTAATATCCCACCCACTCTAATCCCGCTCTCCCCCTCACTCCTCACACCCTTCAATTTCCCACTCAGTCCAATCCCACTCTCTCCTCACTCCCCACACCCTTTAATATCCCACTCAGTCCAATCCGACTCTCCCCTCACTCCCCGCCCCCTTTAATATCCCACCCAGTCTAATCCCACTCTCCCCCTCACTCCCCACACGCTTTAATATCCCACCCAGTCTAATCCCACCCTCCCCCTCACTCCCCACACCCTTTAATATCCCACTCAGTCCAATCCCATTCTCCCCTCACTCCCCGCACCCTTTAATATCCCACCCAGTCTAATCCCACTCTCCCCTCACTCCCCACACCCTTTAATATCCCACTCAGTCCAATCCCATTCTCCCCTCACTCCCCGCACCCTTTAATATCCCACTCAGTCCAATCGCACTCTCCCCTCACTCCCCTCACCCTTTAATATCCAACCCAGTCTAATCCCACTCTCCTCTCACTCCCCACACCCTTTAATATCCCACCCAGTCTAATCCCACTCTCCCCCTCACTCCCCACACCCCTTAATATCCCACTCAGTCCAATCCCACTCTCCCCTCACTCCCCTCACCCTTTAATATCCCACCCAGTCTAATCCCACTCTCCCCTCACTCCCCACACCCTTTAATATCCCACCCAGTCTAATCCCACTCTCCCCCTCACTCCCCACACCCTTTAATATCCCACCCAGTCTAATCCCACTCACCCCTAACTCCCCACACCCTTTAATATCCCACCCAGTCTAATCCCACTCTCCCCCTCACTCCCCACACCCTTTAATATCCCACCCAGTCTAATCCCACTCACCCCTAACTCCCCACACCCTTTAATATCCCACCCAGTCTAATCCCACTCTCCCCACACTCCCCACACCCTTTAATATCCCACTCAGTCCAATCCCACTCACCCCTAACTCCCCACACCCTTTAATATCCCACCCAGTCTAATCCCACTCTCCCCTCACTCCCCGCACCCTTTAATATCCCACTCAGTCCAATCCCACTCACCCATAACTACCCACACCCTTTAATATCCCACCCAGTCTAATCCCACTCTCCCCCTCACTCCTCACACCCTTTAATATCCCACCCAGTCCAATCCCACTCTCCCCTCACTCCCCACACCCTTTAATGTCCCATCCACTCTAATTCCACTCTCCCCCTCACTCCCCACACCCTTTAATATCCCAATCAGTCCAATCCCACTCTCCCCTCACTCCCCTCAGCCTTTAATATCCCACCCAGTCTAATCCCACTCTCCCCGCACTCCCCACACCCTTTAATATCCCACCCAGTCTAATCCCACTCTCCCCTCACTCCCAGCACCCTTTAATATCCCACCCAGTCTAATCCCACTCTCCCCTCACCCTTTAATATCCCAACCAGGTTTATCCCACTCTCCCCTCACTCCCCGCACCCTTTAATATCCCACCCAGTCTAATCCCGCTCTCCGTTCACTCCCCACACCCTTTAATATCCGACCCAGTCTAATCCCACTCTCCCCCTCACTCCCCGCACCCTTTAATATCCCTCCCAGTCTAATCCCAACCTCCCCCTCACTCTCCGCACCCTTTAATATCCCACCCCGTCTAATCCCACTCTCCCCCTCACTCCCCGCACCCTTTAATATCCCTCCCAATCTAATCCCACTCTCCCCTCACTCCCCGCACCCTTTAATATCCCACCCAGTCTAATCCCACACTCCCCCTCACTCCCCGCACCCTTTAATATCCCACCCAATCTAATCCCACTCTCCCCCCTCACTCCCCACACCCTTTAATATCCCTCCCAGTCTAATCCCGCTCTCCCCGTCACTCCCCACACCCTTTAATATCCCACTCAATCCAATCCCACTCTCCCCTCACTCCCCGCCCCCTTTAATATCCCACCCAGTCTAATCCCACTCTCCCCCTCACTTCCCACACCCTTTAAAATCCCACTCAGTCCAATCCCACTCTCCCCTCACTCCCCACACCCTTTAATATCCCACCCAGTCTAATCCCACTCTCCCCCTCACTCCCCACACCCTTTAATATCCCACTCAGTCCAATCCCACTCTCCCCTCACCCTTTAATATCCCACCCAGTCTAATCCCACTCTCCCCTCACTCCCCACACCCTTTAATATCCCACCCAGTCTAATCCCACTCTCCCCCCTCACTCCCCACACCCTTTAATATCCCACTCAGTCAAATCCCACTCTCCCCTCACTCCCCGCACCCTTTAATATCCCACCCAGTCTAATCCCACTCTCCCCCTCACTCCCCACACTCTTTAATATCCCACCCAGTCTAATCCCACTCTCCCCTCACTCCCCGCACCCTTTAATATCCCACCCAGTCTAATCCCACTCTCCCCCTCACTCCCCGCACCCTTTAATATCCCACCCAGTCTAATCCAACTCTCCCCCTCACTCCCCGCACCCTTTAATATCCCTCCCAGTCTAATCCCAACCTCCCCCTCACTCTCCGCATCTTTAATATCCCACCCCGTCTAATCCCACTCTCCCTTCACTACCCGCACCCTTAAATATCCCACCCAGTCTAATCCCACTCTCCCCCTCACTCCCCACACCCTTTAATATCCCACCCCGTCTAATCCCACTCTCCCTTCACTCCCCGCACCCTTTAATATCCCACCCAGTCTAATCCCACTCTCCCCCTCACTCTCCGCACCCTTTAATATCCCTCCCAGTCTAATCCCGCTCTCCCCGTCACTCCCCACACCATTTAATATCCCACTCAGTCCAATCCCACTCTCCCCTCACTCCCCGCCCCCTGTAATATCCCACCCAGTCTAATCCCACTCTCCCCCTCACTTCCCACACCCTTTAATATCCCACTCAGTCCAATCCCACTCTCCCCTCACTCCCCGCACCCTTTAATATCCCACTCAGTCCAATCCCACTCTCCCCTCACTCCCCACACCCTTTAATATCCCACCCAGTCTAATCCCACTCTCCCCCTCACTCCCCACACCCTTTAATATCCCACTCAGTCCAATCCCACTCTCCCCTCACTCCCCTCACCCTTTAATATCTCACCCAGTCTAATCCCACTCTCCCCCTCACTTCCCGCACCCTTTAATATCCCTCCCAGTCTAATCCAAACATCCCCCTCACTCTCCGCACCCTTTAATATCCCACCCCGTCTAATCCCACTCTCCCTTCACTCCCCGCACCCTTTAATATCCCTCCCAGTCTAATCCAAACATCCCCCTCACTCTCCGCACCCTTTAATATCCCACCCCGTCTAATCCCACTCTCCCTTCACTCCCCGCACCCTTTAATATCCCACCCAGTCTAATCCCACTCTCCCCCTCACTCCCCACACCCTTTAATATCCCACCCCGTCTAATCCCACTCTCCCTTCACTCCCCGCACCCTTTAATATCCCACCCAGTCTAATCCCACTCTCCCCCTCACTCTCCGCACCCTTTAATATCCCACCCCGTCTAATCCCACTCTCCCTTCACTCCCCGCACCCTGTAATATCCCACCCAGTCTAATCCCACTCTCCCCCTCACTCCCCACACCCTTTAATATCCCACCCAGTCTAATCCCACTCTCCACCTCACTCCCCACACCATTTAATATCCCTCCCAGTCTAATCCCTCTCTCCCATTCATTCCCCACATCCTTTAATATCCCACCCAGTCTAATCTCACTCTCCCCTCACTCCCCACACCCTTTAATATCCCACCAGTCTAACCCCACTCTCCCCCTCACTCCCCACACCCTTTAATATCCCACCCAGTGTAATCTCACTCTCCCCTCACTCCCCGCACCCTTTAATATCCCACCCAGTCTAATCCCACTCTCCCCCTCACTCCCCGCACCCTTTAATATCCCACCCAGTCTAATCCCACTCTCCACCTCACTCCCCACACCCTTTAATATCCCACCCAGTCTAACCCCACTCTCCCCTCACTCCCCACACCATTTAATATCCCTCCCAGTCTAATCCCACTCTCCACCTCACTCCCCACACCATTTAATATCCCTCCCAGTCTAATCCCACTCTCCCTTCACTCCCCGCACCCTGTAATATCCCACCCAGTCTAATCCCACTCTCCCCTCACTCCCCACACCCTTTAATATCCCACCAGTCTAACCCCACTCTCCCCCTCACTCCCCACACCCTTTAATATCCCACCCAGTCTAATCTCACTCTCCCCTCACTCCCCACACCCTTTAATATCCCACCCACTCTAATCCCGCTCTCCCCCTCACTCCTCACACCCTTCAATTTCCCACTCAGTCCAATCCCACTCTCTCCTCACTCCCCACACCCTTTAATATCCCACTCAGTCCAATCCGACTCTCCCCTCACTCCCCACCCCCTTTAATATCCCACCCAGTCTAATCCCACTCTCCCCCTCACTCCCCACACGCTTTAATATCCCACCCAGTCTAATCCCACTCTCCCCCTCACTCCCCACACCCTTTAATATCCCACTCAGTCCAATCCCATTCTCCCCTCACTCCCCGCACCCTTTAATATCCCACCCAGTCTAATCCCACTCTCCCCTCACTCCCCACACCCTTTAATATCCCACTCAGTCCAATCCCATTCTCCCCTCACTCCCCGCACCCTTTAATATCCCACTCAGTCCAATCGCACTCTCCCCTCACTCCCCTCACCCTTTAATATCCCACCCAGTCTAATCCCACTCTCCTCTCACTCCCCACACCCTTTAATATCCCACCCAGTCTAATCCCACTCTCCCCCTCACTCCCCACACCCCTTAATATCCCACTCAGTCCAATCCCACTCTCCCCTCACTCCCCTCACCCTTTAATATCCCACCCAGTCTAATCCCACTCTCCCCTCACTCCCCACACCCTTTAATATCCCACCCAGTCTAATCCCACTCTCCCCCTCACTCCCCACACCCTTTAATATCCCACCCAGTCTAATCCCACTCACCCCTAACTCCCCACACCCTTTAATATCCCACCCAGTCTAATCCCACTCTCCCCCTCACTCCCCACACCCTTTAATATCCCACCCAGTCTAATCCCACTCACCCCTAACTCCCCACACCCTTTAATATCCCACCCAGTCTAATCCCACTCTCCCCACACTCCCCACACCCTTTAATATCCCACTCAGTCCAATCCCACTCACCCCTAACTCCCCACACCCTTTAATATCCCACCCAGTCTAATCCCACTCTCCCCTCACTCCCCGCACCCTTTAATATCCCACTCAGTCCAATCCCACTCACCCCTAACTCCCCACACTCTTTAATATCCCACCCAGTCTAATCCCACTCTCCCCCTCACTCCTCACACCCTTTAATATCCCACCCAGTCCAATCCCACTCTCCCCTCACTCCCCACACCCTTTAATGTCCCATCCACTCTAATTCCACTCTCCCCCTCACTCCCCACACCCTTTAATATCCCAATCAGTCCAATCCCACTCTCCCCTCACTCCCCTCAGCCTTTAATATCCCACCCAGTCTAATCCCACTCTCCCCGCACTCCCCACACCCTTTAATATCCCACCCAGTCTAATCCCACTCTCCCCTCACTCCCAGCACCCTTTAATATCCCACCCAGTCTAATCCCACTCTCCCCTCACCCTTTAATATCCCAACCAGGTTTATCCCACTCTCCCCTCACTCCCCGCACCCTTTAATATCCCACCCAGTCTAATCCCGCTCTCCGTTCACTCCCCACACCCTTTAATATCCGACCCAGTCTAATCCCACTCTCCCCCTCACTCCCCGCACCCTTTAATATCCCTCCCAGTCTAATCCCAACCTCCCCCTCACTCTCCGCACCCTTTAATATCCCACCCCGTCTAATCCCACTCTCCCCCTCACTCCCCGCACCCTTTAATATCCCTCCCAATCAAATCCCACTCTCCCCTCACTCCCCGCACCCTTTAATATCCCACCCAGTCTAATCCCACTCTCCCCCTCACTCCCCGCACCCTTTAATATCCCACCCAATCTAATCCCACTCTCCCCCTCACTCCCCACACCCTTTAATATCCCTCCCAGTCTAATCCCGCTCTCCCCGTCACTCCCCACACCCTTTAATATCCCACTCAATCCAATCCCACTCTCCCCTCACTCCCCGCCCCCTTTAATATCCCACCCAGTCTAATCCCACTCTCCCCCTCACTTCCCACACCCTTTAATATCCCACTCAGTCCAATCCCACTCTCCCCTCACTCCCCACACCCTTTAATATCCCACCCAGTCTAATCCCACTCTCCCCCTCACTCCCCACACCCTTTAATATCCCACTCAGTCCAATCCCACTCTCCCCTCACTCCCCTCACCCTTTAATATCCCACCCAGTCTAATCCCACTCTCCCCTCACTCCCCACACCCTTTAATATCCCACCCAGTCTAATCCCACTCTCCCCCCTCACTCCCCACACCGTTTAATATCCCACTCAGTCAAATCCCACTCTCCCCTCACTCCCCGCACCCTTTAATATCCCACCCAGTCTAATCCCACTCTCCCCCTCACTCCCCACACTCTTTAATATCCCACCCAGTCTAATCCCACTCTCCCCTCACTCCCCGCACCCTTTAATATCCCACCCAGTCTAATCCCACTCTCCCCCTCACTCCCCGCACCCTTTAATATCCCACCCAGTCTAATCCAACTCTCCCCCTCACTCCCCGCACCCTTTAATATCCCTCCCAGTCTAATCCCAACCTCCCCCTCACTCTCCGCATCTTTAATATCCCACCCCGTCTAATCCCACTCTCCCTTCACTACCCGCACCCTTAAATATCCCACACAGTCTAATCCCACTCTCCCCCTCACTCCCCACACCCTTTAATATCCCACCCCGTCTAATCCCACTCTCCCTTCACTCCCCGCACCCTTTAATATCCCACCCAGTCTAATCCCACTCTCCCCCTCACTCTCCGCACCCTTTAATATCCCACCCCGTCTAATCCCACTCTCCCTTCACTCCCCGCACCCTTTAATATCCCACCAAGTCTAATCCCACTCTCCCCCTCACTCCCCGCACCCTTTAATATCCCACCCAGTATAATCCCACTCTCACATTCACTCCACACACCCTTTAATATCCCACCCAGTCTAACCCCACTCTCCCCCTCACTCCCCACACCCTTTAATAACCCACCCAGTCTAATCTCACTCTCCCCTCACTCCCCACACCCTTTAATATCCCTCCCACTCTAATCCCGCTCTCCCCCTCACTCCCCACACCCTTTAATTTCCCACTCAGTCCAATCCCACTCTCCCCTCACTCCCCACACCCTTTAATATCCCACCCAGTCTAATCCCACTCTCCCCCTCACTCCCCACACCCTTTAATATCCCACCCAGTCTAATCCCACTCTCCCCTCACTCCCCACACCCTTTAATATCCCACCCAGTCTAATCCCACTCTCCCCCTCACTCCCCAGACCCTTTAATATCCCACCCAGTCTAATCCCTCTCTCCCCCCTCACTCCCCACACCCTTTAATATCCCACTCAGTCAAATCCCACTCTCCCCTCACTCCCCCGCACGATTTAATATCCCACCCAGTCTAATCCCACTCTCCCCCTCACTCCCCACACTCTTTAATATCCCACCCAGTCTAATCCACTCTCCCCCCCACTCCCCGCACCCTGTAATATCCCACCCAGTCTAATCCCACTCTCCCCTCACTCCCCGCACCCTTTAATATCCCACCCAGTCTAATCCCACTCTCACCCTCACTCCCCGCACCCTTTAATATCCCTCCCAGTCTAATCCCAACCTCCCCCTCACTCTCCGCACCCTTTAATATCCCACCCCGTCTAATCCCACTCTCCCTTCACTCCCCGCACCCTTTAACATCCCTCCCAGTCTAATCCCACTCTCCCCTCACTCCCCACACCCTTTAATATACCACCCAGTCTAATCCCACTCTCCCCTCACTCCCCACGCCCTTTAATATCCCACCCAGTCTAATCCCACTCTCCCCCTCACTCCCCACACCCTTTAATATCCCACCCCGTCTAATCCCACTCTCCCTTCACTCCCCGCACCCTTTAATATCCCACCCAGTCTAATCCCACTCTCCCCCTCACTCTCCGCACCCTTTAATATCCCACCCCGTCTAATCCCACTCTCCCTTCACTCCCCGCACCCTTTAATATCCCACCCAGTCTAATCCCACTCTCCCACTCACTCCCCACACCATTTAATATCCCTCCCAGTCTAATCCCACTCTCCCATTCACTCCCCACACCATTTAATATCCCTCCCAGTCTAATCCCACTCTCCCCCTCACTCCCCGCACCCTTTAATATCCCACCCAGTCTAACCCCACTCTCCCCTCACTCCCCGCACCCTTTAATATCCCACCCAGTCTAATCCCACTCTCCCCCTCACTCCCCACACCCTTTAATATCCCACCCAGTCTAATCTCACTCTCCCCTCACTCCCCACACCCTTTAATATCCCTCCCACTCTAATCCCGCTCTCCCCCTCACTCCCCGCACCCTTTAATATCCCACCCAGTCTAATCCCACTCTCCCCCTCACTCCCCACACCCTTTAATATCCCACCCAGTCTAATCCCACTCTCCCCCTCACTCCCCACACCCTTTAATTTCCCACTCAGTCCAATCCCACTCTCCCCTCACTCCCCGCCCCCTTTAATATCCCACTCAGTCCAATCCCACTCTCCCCTCACTCCCCGCCCCCTTTAATATCCCACCCAGTCTAATCCCACTCTCCCCCTCACTCCCCACACCATTTAATATCCCACCCAGTCTAACCCCACTCTCCCCTCACTCCCCGCACCCTTTAATATCCCACCCAGTCTAATCCCACTCTCCCCCTCACTCCCCACACCCTTTAATATCCCACCCAGTCTAATCCCACTCTCCCCTCACTCCCCGCCCCCTTTAATATCCCACCCAGTCTAATCCCACTCTCCCCCTCACTCCCCGCACCCTTTAATATCCCACCCAGTCTAATCTCACTCTCCCCTCACTCCCCACACCCTTTAATATCCCTCCCACTCTAATCCCACTCTCCCCCTCACTCCCCGCACCCTTTAATATCCCACCCAGTCTAATCCCACTCTCCCCCTCACTCCCCACACCCTTTAATTTCCCACTCAGTCCAATCCCAATCTCCCCTCACTCCCCACACCCTTTAATATCCCACTCAGTCCAATCCCACTCTCCCCTCACTCCCCGCCCCCTTTAATATCCCACTCAGTCCAATCCCACTCTCCCCTCACTCCCCGCCCCCTTTAATATCCCACCCAGTCTAATCCCACTCTCCCCCTCACTCCCCACACCCTTTAATATCCCACTCAGTCCAGTCCCACTCTCCCCTCACTCCCCTCACCCTTTAATATCCCACCCAGTCTAATCCCACTCTCCCCTCACTCCCCACACCCTTTAATATCCCACCCAGTCTAATCCCACTCTCCCCCTCACTCCCCACACCCTTTAGTATCCCACTCAGTCCAATCCCACTCTCCCCTCACTCCCCACACCCTTTAATATTCCACCCAGTCCAAGCCCACTCTCCCCTCACTCCCCACACCCTTTAATATCCCACCCAGTCTAATCCCACTCTCCCCTCACTCCCCGCACCCTTTAATATCCCACCCAGTCTAATCCCACTCTCCCCTCACACCCCACACCCTTTTATATCCCACCCAGTCTAATCCCTCTCTCCCCTCACTCCCCACACCCTTTAATATCCCACCCAGTCCAATCCCACTCTCCCCTCACTCCCCACACCCTTTAATATTCCACCCAGTCTAATCCCGCTCTCCCCCTCACTCCCCACACCCTTTAATATCCCACCCAGTCTAATCCCACTCTCCCCTCACTCCCCACACCCTTTAATATCCCACTCAGTCCAATCCCACTCTCCCCTCACTCCCCACACCCTTTAATATCCCACCCAGTCTAATCCCACTCTCCCCCTCACTCCCCACGCCCTTTAATATCCCACCCAGTCTAAACCCACTCTCCCCTCACTCCCCACACCCTTTAATATCCCTCCCAGTCCAACCCCACTCTCCCCTCACTCCCCACACCCTTTAATATCCCACCCAGTCCAATCCCGCTCTCCCCTCACTCCCCGCACCCTTTAATATCCCACCCAGTCTAATCCCGCTCTCCCCTCACTCCCCACACCCTTTAATATCCCACCCAGTCCAATCCCGCTCTCCCCTCACTCCCCACACCCTTTAATATCCCACCCAGTCTAATCCCGCTCTCCCCTCACTCCCCCGCACGATTTAATATCCCGCTCATCCAACCACTTTGATATCTCCATTACAACCATGAAAGCCCTTCACAAGGAATGCTTCATTTTCCACGAATTGTTTTGGAATGTCGACGGTGTCTGGGAAATGTGCTTCCTTTCTTCCAAGGGACAACCGACATTGAGATGTTTTCTGGGGATTGGGGTCGTTTCTTGGGGCAGTGGACCTGTACAAGGTGCTGTTGGGGAGGGTTTAAACTCACTTGGCAGAGGCCTGGGATCCTGAGCGTACGTTCAGCAGGGATAGAGGCAAAACTAGAGGAGGCATCAACTGAGTCAGGATGGCATCGAATGTCTCGACCAGTTAAGGCACAAGGGAATCTGGCAAGATTGGATGGTATGTATTTTAATGCAAGGAGTCTGACAAACGAGGCAGATGAGTTGAGGGCATAAATTAGAACATGGGGTTATGATGCCATTGCCGTCATTGAGATATGGTTAAGACAGCTCAGTATTCCAGGATACAGGGGCGAAATTCTCCCCAAACGGCACGATGTCCACCGACTGGCGCCCAAAACGGCGCCAATCAGACGGGCATCTCGCCGCCCCAAAGGTGCGGAATGCTCCACATCTTTGGGAGCCGAGCCCCAACATTGAGGGGCTAGGCCGGCGCCGGAGGGATTTCCGCCCCGCCAGCTGCCGCGAAAACGGCCTTTGTTGCCCCGCCAGCTGGCGCGGAAATGATATCTCCGGGCAGCGCATGCGCGGGAGCGTCAGCGGCCGCTGACAATTTCCCGCGCATGCGCAGTTGGGAGAGTCTCTTTTGCCTCCGGCATGGTGGAGACCGTTGCGGAGGCGGAAGGGAAAGAGTGCCCCCACGGCACAGGCCCGCCCGTGGATCGGTGGGCCACGATCGCGGGCCAGGCCACCGTGGGGCCACCCCCCCCGGGGTCAGATCGCCCCGCGCCCCCCCCAGGACCCCGGAGCCCGCCCACGCCGCCTTGTCCCGCCGGTAAATAGCTACTCTAATTTACGCCGGCGGGACAGGCAATTTATCGGCGGGACTTCGGCCCATCCGGGCCGGAGAATCGAGCGGGGGGGGCCGCCAACCGGCGCGGCGCGATTCCCGCCCCCGCCGAATATCCGGTACCGGAGACTTCGGCAACGGGCGGGGGCGGGATTCACGGCGGCCAACGGCCATTCTCCGACCCGCTGGGGGGTCGGAGAATGACGCCCCAGGATCTTCAGGGGAGACAGGGAAGGGGGTAATAGAGGAGTGGGGGGGGGTGGGGGTCACAATTTTGATCAGGGCATCACTTACAGCAGGAAGGAGGGACGCCATCTTAGAAGCTCTTTAACTGAAGCCATATGGGTAGAACTTAAAAAAGGAGCAACCACATTGCTGGGAGCGTTCTATAGGCTGATAACCATCCGAGGGAAACAGAAGAGCAGGTATGTAGACACATTTCAGAGAAGTATAAAAGTGATAGGGTAGTGATAGTGGGGATTTCAACTTCCCCAATATTAACTGGGGTAGCCATAGTGTGAAAGGTTCAGAGGGAGCGGAATTCTTGAAATGCATCCAGGAGAACCTTTAAAATGAGCACACAGAAGGGTCTACAAGAGAGGGGGCGGCCATGGACTTAATTCTCAGTAACGAAGCTGGGCAGGTGGTTGAAGTATTAAAAGGGGAGCATTTTGCAGACAGCGATCATAACTCAGTTCGATTGAAGATTGTTATGGCAAAGGACAAGGCCTGAGATCAAAGTTCTGAACTGGGGGAAGGCCAATTTTAAGAGGATCAGATCTGATTTGGCCAGAGCTGGGAGCGGACACTTTCAGGTAAATCTGTGACAGGACAGTGGGTCGCATTCAAGAAGGAAATAGGGAGAGTGCAGGGCCAACATGTTCCAATCAGGAAAAAGGGGGGGAACCAACAAATCCAGTGACCCTGGATATCGAGGGATATACAGCGTTGGATCAGGAGAAAAAGGGAGGCTTACGGCAGATATCGAGGGCTCAGAACAGCAGAAGCCCTAGAGGCGTTTAGAATGTGCAACAGAGAATTTAAAAAGGAAATTAGGAGAGGAAAAGGAGACATGAGAGGACACTGGCAGGTAAAATAAAGGACAGAAGGAGGCCATTCGGCCCATCAAGTGCAGTGACCACCGAAAGAGCGCCTGGAGGAAACCCACGCACACACGGGGAGAACGTGCAGACTCCGCACAGACACTGACCCAAGCCGGGAATCCAACCCGGGACCCTGGAGCTGTGAAGCAGCTGTGCTAACCACTGTGCCACCGAGCCGCCCTTGCTTGTCCTGAACTCGGGAAGGGTGAGGAATGGTGCTGCGAGCCGACCGCCCACCGGGCCGCGCGGCAAACGGCCAAGAGCGTTTCTGCCCCCCTCTGCAGAGCGGACACACCTGCCAGGTTTAAGCTCCTCCTCCACAGTCGGGTTACAGGCTGCCGTTCCTGCGCGGTTTCCGGCTTTACTCTATTGTGTGTGCCGAGGGTGCTCCGCCCTGTGGAGGCAGGGTGGCCAGACGGAGTAAAGACACTGAGCTGGTGGTATGGTGGGACAGGCCTTCACTCAGCTTGTCCTGAGCTGTGTCGGGCACCAGAGGGCAGCACCTCCCCACTGAACAGAGCCACGGAAACAGACACTGGAGCAGGTCGAAGAGGTCACTTTTGACCAACGTCGTAAAAGAGGAGAGACAGAGAGAGGGAGGGAGGGAGACAGGGACAGGAGAGGTTTAGGGAGGGACTCCCAGGGCTCAGATCCCCCCCCCCCCCCCTCCCCCCGCCCCCACATCCCCGCGAACCCCACCCGGGGCAACTGAAAGCACGGCCACAATTGTCAGAGCGATGGGGATCTAGCGAGACCGGAAATAGAGGAGCTGCAGAGATAGGGAGGGGTGTCGGGGCTGGAGGAGGTTACAGAGATAGGGAGGGTGTAGGGGCTGGAGGAGGTTACAGAGATAGGGAGGGGTGTAGGGGCTGGAGGAGGATACAGAGATAGGGAGGGGTGTAGGGGCTGGAGGAGGATACAGAGATAGGGAGGGGTGTAGGGGCTGGAGGAGGTTACAGAGATAGGGAGGGTGTAGGGGCTGGAGGAGGTTACAGAGATAGGGAGGGGTGTAGGGGCTGGAGGAGGTTACAGAGATAGGGAGGGGTGTAGGGGCTGGAGGTGGTTACAGAGATAGGGAGGGTGTAGGGGCTGGAGGAGGTTACAGAGATAGGGAGGGGTGTAGGGGCTGGAGGAGGTTACAGAGATAGGGAGAGGTGTAGGGGCTGGAGGAGGTTACAGAGATAGGGAGGGGTGTAGGGGCTGGAGGAGGTTACAGAGATAGGGAGGGGGTGTAGGGGCTGGAGGAGGTTACAGAGATAGGGAGGGGTGTAGGGGCTGGAGGAGGTTACAGAGATAGGGAGGGGGTGTAGGGGCTGGAGGAGGTTACAGAGATAGGGAGGGGTGTAGGGGCTGGAGGAGGTTACAGAGATAGGGAGGGTGTAGGGGCTGGAGGAGGTTACAGAGATAGGGAGGGGTGTCGGAGCTGGACGAGGTTACAGAGATAGGGAGGGGTGTCGGAGCTGGAGGAGGTTACAGAGATAGGGAGGGGTGTCGGAGCTGGAGGAGGTTACAGAGATAGGGAGGGGTGTCAGGGCTGGGGGAGGTTACAGAGATGGGGAGGGGTGTAGGGACTGGAGGAGGTTACAGAGATAGGGAGGGGTGTAGGGGCTGGAGGAGGTTACAGAGATAGGATTGTAGGGGCTGGAGGAGGTTACAGGGATAGGGAGGGGTGTAGGGACTGGAGGAGGTTACAGAGATAGGGAGGGGTGTAGGGGCTGGAGGAGGTTACAGAGATAGGGAGGGGTGTAGGGGCTGGAGGAGGATACAGAGATAGGGAGGGGTGTAGGGGCTGGAGGAGGTTACAGAGATAGGGAGGGGTGTAGGGGCTGGAGGAGGTTACAGAGATAGGGAGGGGTGTAGGGGCTGGAGGAGGTTACAGAGATAGGGAGGGGTGTAGGGGCTGGAGGTGGTTACAGAGATAGGGAGGGTGTAGGGGCTGGAGGAGGTTACAGAGATAGGGAGGGGTGTAGGGGCTGGAGGAGGTTACAGAGATAGGGAGAGGTGTAGGGGCTGGAGGAGGTTACAGAGATAGGGAGGGGTGTAGGGGCTGGAGGAGGTTACAGAGATAGGGAGGGGGTGTAGGGGCTGGAGGAGGTTACAGAGATAGGGAGGGGTGTAGGGGCTGGAGGAGGTTACAGAGATAGGGAGGGGGTGTAGGGGCTGGAGGAGGTTACAGAGATAGGGAGGGGTGTAGGGGCTGGAGGAGGTTACAGAGATAGGGAGGGTGTAGGGGCTGGAGGAGGTTACAGAGATAGGGAGGGGTGTCGGAGCTGGAGGAGGTTACAGAGATAGGGAGGGGTGTCGGAGCTGGAGGAGGTTACAGAGATAGGGAGGGGTGTCGGAGCTGGAGGAGGTTACAGAGATAGGGAGGGGTGTCAGGGCTGGGGGAGGTTACAGAGATGGGGAGGGGTGTAGGGACTGGAGGAGGTTACAGAGATAGGGAGGGGTGTAGGGGCTGGAGGAGGTTACAGAGATAGGATTGTAGGGGCTGGAGGAGGTTACAGGGATAGGGAGGGGTGTAGGGACTGGAGGAGGTTACAGAGATAGGGAGGGGTGTAGGGGCTGGAGGAGGTTACAGAGATAGGATTGTAGGGGCTGGAGGAGGTTACAGAGATAGGGAGGGGTGTAGGGGCTGGAGGAGGTTACAGAGATAGGGAGGGGTGTAGGGGCTGGAGGAGGTTACAGAGATAGGGAGGGTTGTAGAGGCTGGAGGAGGTTACAGAGATAGGGAGGGGTGTAGGGGCTGGAGGAGGTTACAGAGATAGGGAGGGGTGTAGGGGCTGGAGGAGGTTACAGAGATAGGGAGGGGTGTAGGGGCTGGAGGAGGTTACAGAGATAGGGAGGGTGTAGGGGCTGGAGGAGGTTACAGAGATAGGGAGGGGGTGTAGGGGCTGGAGGAGGTTACAGAGATAGGGAGGGGTGTAGGGGCTGGAGGAGGTTACAGAGATAGGGAGGGGGTGTAGGGGCTGGAGGAGGTTACAGAGATAGGGAGGGGTGTAGGGGCTGGAGGAGGTTACAGAGATAGGGACGGGTGTAGGGGCTGGAGGAGGTTACAGAGATAGGGAGGGGTGTAGGGGCTGGAGGAGGTTACAGAGATAGGGAGGGGTGTCGGAGCTGGAGGAGGTTACAGAGATAGGGAGGGTGTAGGGGCTGGAGGAGGTTACAGAGATAGGGAGGGGTGTCGGAGCTGGAGGAGGTTACAGAGATAGGGAGGGGTGTCGGAGCTGGAGGAGGTTACAGAGATAGGGAGGGGTGTCGGAGCTGGAGGAGGTTACAGAGATAGGGAGGGGTGTCAGGGCTGGGGGAGGTTACAGAGATGGGGAGGGGTGTAGGGACTGGAGGAGGTTACAGAGATAGGGAGGGGTGTAGGGGCTGGAGGAGGTTACAGAGATAGGATTGTAGGGGCTGGAGGAGGTTACAGGGATAGGGAGGGGTGTAGGGACTGGAGGAGGTTACAGAGATAGGGAGGGGTGTAGGGGCTGGAGGAGGTTACAGAGATAGGATTGTAGGGGCTGGAGGAGGTTACAGAGATAGGGAGGGGTGTAGGGGCTGGAGGAGGTTACAGAGATAGGGAGGGGTGTAGGGGCTGGAGGAGGTTACAGAGATAGGGAGGGTTGTAGAGGCTGGAGGAGGTTACAGAGATAGGGAGGGGTGTAGGGGCTGGAGGAGGTTACAGAGATAGGGAGGGGTGTAGGGGCTGGAGGAGGTTACAGAGATAGGGAGGGGTGTAGGGGCTGGAGGAGGTTACAGAGATAGGGAGGGTGTAGGGGCTGGAGGAGGTTACAGAGATAGGGAGGGGTGTAGGGGCTGGAGGAGGTTACAGAGATAGGGAGGGGTGTAGGGGCAGGAGGAGGTTACAGAGATAGGGAGGGGTGTCGGGGCTGGAGGAGGTTACAGAGATAGGGAGGGGTGTAGGGGCTGGAGGAGGTTACAGGGATAGGGAGGGGTGTAGGGGCTGGAGGAGGTTACAGAGATAGGGAGGGGTGTAGGGGCTGGAGGAGGTTACAGAGATAGGGAGGGTGTAGGGGCTGGAGGAGGTTACAGAGATAGGGAGGGGTGTCGGGGCTGGAGGTGGTTACAGAGATAGGGAGGGTGTAGGGGCTGGAGGAGGTTACAGAGATAGGGAGGGTGTCGGGGCTGGAGGAGGTTACAGAGATAGGGAGGGGTGTAGGGGGCTGGAGGAGGTTACAGAGATAGGGAGGGGTGTAGGGGCTGGAGGAGGTTACAGAGATAGGGAGAGGTGTAGGGGCTGGAGGAGGTTACAGAGATAGGGAGGGTGTAGGGGCTGGAGGAGGTTACAGAGATAGGGAGAGGTGTAGGGGGCTGGAGGAGGTTACATAGATAGGAAGGGGTGTAGGGGCTGGAGGAGGTTACAGAGATAGGGAGGGTGTAGGGGCTGGAGGAGGTTACAGAGATAGGGAGGGTGTAGGGGCTGGAGGAGGTTACAGAGATAGGGAGGGGTGTAGGGGATGGAGGAGGTTACAGAGATAGGGAGGGTGTAGGGGGCTGGAGGAGGTTCCAGAGATAGGGAGGGGTGTAGGGGGCTGGAGGAGGTTCCAGAGATAGGGAGGGGTGTAGGGGCTGGAGGAGGTTACAGAGATAGGGAGAGGTGTAGGAGCTGGAGGAGGTTACAGAGATAGGGAGGGTTGTAGGGGCTGGAGGACGTTACAGAGATAGGGAGGGTGTAGGGGCTGGAGGAGGTTACAGAGATAGGGAGGGTGTAGGGGCTGGAGGAGGTTACAGAGATAGGGAGGGGTGTAGGGGATGGAGGAGGTTACAGAGATAGGGAGGGTGTAGGGGGCTGGAGGAGGTTCCAGAGATAGGGAGGGGTGTAGGGGGCTGGAGGAGGTTCCAGAGATAGGGAGGGGTGTAGGAGCTGGAGGAGGTTACAGAGATAGGGAGGGTTGTAGGGGCTGGAGGAGGTTACAGAGATAGGGAGGGTGTAGGGGCTGGAGGAGGTTACAGAGATAGGGAGGGTGTAGGGGCTGGAGGAGGTTACAGAGATAGGGAGGGGTGTAGGGGATGGAGGAGGTTACAGAGATAGGGAGGGTGTAGGGGGCTGGAGGAGGTTCCAGAGATAGGGAGGGGTGTAGGGGGCTGGAGGAGGTTCCAGAGATAGGGAGGGGTGTAGGGACTGGAGGATGTTACAGAGATAGGGAGGCTGTAGTGGCTGGAGGAGGTTACAGAGATAGGGAGGGGTGTAGGAGCTGGAGGAGGTTACAGAGATAGGGAGGGTTGTAGGGGCTGGAGGAGGTTACAGAGATAGGGAGGGTGTAGGGGCTGGAGGAGGTTACAGAGATAGGGAGGGTGTAGGGGCTGGAGGAGGTTACAGAGATAGGGAGGGGTGTAGGGGATGGAGGAGGTTACAGAGATAGGGAGGGTGTAGGGGGCTGGAGGAGGTTCCAGAGATAGGGAGGGGTGTAGGGGGCTGGAGGAGGTTCCAGAGATAGGGAGGGGTGTAGGGGCTGGAGGAGGTTACAGAGATAGGGAGGGTGTAGGGGATGGAGGAGGTTACAGAGATAGGGAGGGGTGTAGGGGATGGAGGAGGTTACAGAGATAGGGAGGGGTGTCGGGCTGGAGGAGGTTACAGGGATAGGGAGGGGTGTAGGGGCTGGAGGAGGTTACAGAGATAGGGATGGTGTAGGGGCTGGAGGAGGTTACAGAGATAGGGAGGGGTGTAGGGGCTGGAGGAGGTTACAGAGATAGGGAGGGGTGTAGGGGCTGGAGGAGGTTACAGAGATAGGGAGGGGTGTAGGGGGCTGGAGGAGGTTACAGAGATAGGGAGGGGTGTAGGGGCTGGAGGAGGTTACAGAGATAGGGAGGGGTGTAGGGGCTGGAGGAGGTTACAGAGATAGGGAGGGGGTAGGGGCTGGAGGAAGTTACAGAGATAGGGAGTGGAGTAGGGGCTACAGGAGGTTACAGAGATAGGGAGGGGTGTAGGGGCTGGAGGAGGTTACAGAGATAGGGAGGGGTGTAGGGGCTACAGGAGGTTACAGAGATAGGGAGGGGAGTAGGGGCTGGAGGAGGTTACAGAGATAGCGAGGGGTGTAGGGGCTGGAGGAGGTTACAGAGATAGGGAGGGGTGTCGGGGCTGGAGGAGGTTACAGGGATAGGGAGGGTGTAGGGGCTGGAGGAGGTTACAGAGATAGGGAGGGGTGTCGGGCTGGAGGAGGTTACAGAGATAGGGAGGGTGTAGGGGGCTGGAGGAGGTTCCAGAGATAGGGAGGGGTGTAGGGGGCTGGAGGAGGTTACAGAGATAGGGAGGGTGTAGGGGCTGGAGGAGGTTACAGAGATAGGGAGGGTGTAGGGGGCTGGAGGAGGTTCCAGAGATAGGGAGGGGTGTAGGGGGCTGGAGGAGGTTACAGAGATAGGGAGGGTGTAGGGGCTGGAGGAGGTTACAGAGATAGGGAGGGTGTAGGGGCTGGAGGAGGTTACAGAGATAGGGAGGGGTGTAGGGGATGGAGGAGGTTACAGAGATAGGGAGGGTGTAGGGGGCTGGAGGAGGTTCCAGAGATAGGGAGGGGTGTAGGGGGCTGGAGGAGGTTCCAGAGATAGGGAGGGGTGTAGGGACTGGAGGATGTTACAGAGATAGGGAGGCTGTAGTGGCTGGAGGAGGTTACAGAGATAGGGAGGGGTGTAGGAGCTGGAGGAGGTTACAGAGATAGGGAGGGTTGTAGGGGCTGGAGGAGGTTACAGAGATAGGGAGGGTGTAGGGGCTGGAGGAGGTTACAGAGATAGGGAGGGTGTAGGGGCTGGAGGAGGTTACAGAGATAGGGAGGGGTGTAGGGGATGGAGGAGGTTACAGAGATAGGGAGGGTGTAGGGGGCTGGAGGAGGTTCCAGAGATAGGGAGGGGTGTAGGGGGCTGGAGGAGGTTCCAGAGATAGGGAGCGGTGTAGGGGCTGGAGGAGGTTACAGAGATAGGGAGGGTGTAGGGGATGGAGGAGGTTACAGAGATAGGGAGGGGTGTAGGGGATGGAGGAGGTTACAGAGATAGGGAGGGGTGTCGGGCTGGAGGAGGTTACAGGGAGAGGGAGGGGTGTAGGGGCTGGAGGAGGTTACAGAGATAGGGATGGTGTAGGGGCTGGAGGAGGTTACAGAGATAGGGAGGGGTGTAGGGGCTGGAGGAGGTTACAGAGATAGGGAGGGGTGTAGGGGCTGGAGGAGGTTACAGAGATAGGGAGGGGTGTAGGGGGCTGGAGGAGGTTACAGAGATAGGGAGGGGTGTAGGGGCTGGAGGAGGTTACAGAGATAGGGAGGGGTGTAGGGGCTGGAGGAGGTTACAGAGATAGGGAGGGGGTAGGGGCAGGAGGAAGTTACAGAGATAGGGAGTGGAGTAGGGGCTACAGGAGGTTACAGAGATAGGGAGGGGTGTAGGGGCTGGAGGAGGTTACAGAGATAGGGAGGGGTGTAGGGGCTACAGGAGGTTACAGAGATAGGGAGGGGAGTAGGGGCTGGAGGAGGTTACAGAGATAGCGAGGGGTGTAGGGGCTGGAGGAGGTTACAGAGATAGGGAGGGGTGTCGGGGCTGGAGGAGGTTACAGGGATAGGGAGGGTGTAGGGGCTGGAGGAGGTTACAGAGATAGGGAGGGGTGTCGGGCTGGAGGAGGTTACAGAGATAGGGAGGGGTGTAGGGGCTGGAGGAGGTTACAGAGATAGGGAGGGGTGTAGGGGCTGGAGGAGGTTACAGAGATAGGGAGGGGTGTAGGGGCTGGAGGAGGTTACAGAGATAGGGAGGGGTGTAGGGGCTGGAGGAGGTTACAGAGATAGGGAGGGGTGTAGGGGCTGGAGGAGATTACAGAGGTATGGAGGGGTGTAGGGGCTGGAGGAGGTTACAGAGATAGGGAGGGGTGTAGGGGCTGGAGGAGGTTACAGAGATAGGGAGGGGTGTAGGGGCTGGAGGAGGTTACAGAGATAGGGAGGGGTGTAGGGGCTGGAGGAGGTTACAGAGATAGGGAGGGGTGTAGGGGCTGGAGGAGGTTACAGAGATAGGGAGGGTGTAGGGGCTGGAGGAGGTTACAGAGATAGGGAGGGTGTAGGGGCTGGAGGAGGTTACAGAGATAGGGAGGGGTGTAGGGGATGGAGGAGGTTACAGAGATAGGGAGGGTGTAGGGGGCTGGAGGAGGTTCCAGAGATAGGGAGGGGTGTAGGGGGCTGGAGGAGGTTCCAGAGATAGGGAGGGGTGTAGGGGCTGGAGGCGGTTACAGAGATAGGGAGGGTGTAGGGGATGGAGGAGGTTACAGAGATAGGGAGGGGTGTAGGGGATGGAGGAGGTTACAGAGATAGGGAGGGGTGTCGGGCTGGAGGAGGTTACAGGGATAGGGAGGGTGTAGGGGCTGGAGGAGGTTACAGAGATAGGGAGGGGTGTAGGGGCTGGAGGAGGTTACAGAGATAGGGAGGGGTGTAGGGGCTGGAGGAGGTTACAGAGATAGGAAGGGGTGTAGGGGGCTGGAGGAGGTTACAGAGATAGGGAGGGGTGTAGGGGCTGGAGGAGGTTACAGAGATAGGGAGGGGAGTAGGGGCTGGAGGAGGTTACAGAGATAGGGAGGGGGTAGGGGCTGGAGGAAGTTACAGAGATAGGGAGTGGAGTAGGGGCTACAGGAGGTTACAGAGATAGGGAGGGGTGTAGGGGCTGGAGGAGGTTACAGAGATAGGGAGGTGTGTAGGGGCTACAGGAGGTTACAGAGATAGGGAGGGGAGTAGGGGCTGGAGGAGGTTACAGAGATAGAGAGGGGTGTAGGGGCTGGAGGAGGTTACAGAGATAGGGAGGGGTGTCGGGGCTGGAGGAGGTTACAGGGATAGGGAGGGTGTAGGGGCTGGAGGAGGTTACAGAGATAGGGAGGGGTGTCGGGCTGGAGGAGGTTACAGAGATAGGGAGGGGTGTAGGGGCTGGAGGAGGTTACAGAGATAGGGAGGGGTGTAGGGGCTGGAGGAGGTTACAGAGATAGGGAGGGGTGTAGGGGCTGGAGGAGGTTACAGAGATAGGGAGGGGTGTAGGGGCTGGAGGAGGTTACAGAGATAGGGAGGGGTGTAGGGGCTGGAGGAGGTTACAGAGATAGGGAGGGGTGTAGGGGCTGGAGGAGGTTACAGAGATAGGGAGGGGTGTAGGGGTTGGAGGAGGTTACAGAGATAGGGAGGGGTGTAGGGGCTGGAGGAGGTTACAGGGATAGGGAGGGGTGTAGGGGCTGGAGGAGGTTACAGAGATAGGGAGGGGGTGTAGGGGCTGGAGGAGGTTACAGAGATAGGGAGGGGTGTAGGGGCTGGAGGATGTTACAGAGATAGGGAGGGGTGTAGGGGCTGGAGGAGGTTACAGAGATAGGGAGGGTGTTGGGGCTGGTGGAGGTTACAGAGATAGGGAGGGGTGTAGGGGCTGGAGGAGGTTACAGAAATAGGGAGGGTGTAGGGGCTGGAGGAGGTTACAGAGATAGGGAGGGGTGTAGGGGCTGGAGGAGGTTACAGAGATAGGGAGGGGTGTAGGGGCTGGAGGAGGTTACAGAGATAGGGAGGGGTGTAGGGGCTGGAGGAGGTTACAGAATTGGGGAGGGTGTAGGGGCTGGAGGAGGTTACAGAGATAGGGAGGGGTGTAGGGGCTGGAGGAGGTTACAGAGATAGGGAGGGGTGTAGGGGCTGGAGGAGGTTACAGAGATAGGGAGGGGTGTAGGGGCTGGAGGAGGTTACAGGGATAGGGAGGGTTGTAGGGTCTGGAGGAGGTTACAGAGATAGGGAAGGGTGTAGGGGCTGGAGGAGGTTACAGAGATAGGGAGGGGTGTAGGGGCTGGAGGAGGTTACAGAGATAGGGAGGGGTGTAGGGGCTGGAGGAGGTTACAGAGATAGGGAGGGGTGTAGGGACTGGAGGAGGTTACAGAGATAGGGAGGGGTGTAGGGGCTGGAGGAGGTTACAGAGATAGGGAGGGTTGTAGGGGCTGGAGGAGGTTACAGAGATAGGGAGGGGTGTAGGGGCTGGAGGAGGTTACAGAGATAGGGAGGGGTGTAGGGGCTGGAGGAGGTTACAGAGATAGGGAGGGGTGTAGGGGCTGGAGGAGGTTACAGAGATAGGGAGGGGTGTAGGGGCTGGAGGAGGTTACAGAGATAGGGAGGGGTGTAGGGGCTGGAGGAGGTTACAGAGATAGGGAGGGGTGTAGGGGCTGGAGGAGGTTACAGAGATAGGGAGGGGTGTAGGGGTTGGAGGAGGTTACAGAGATAGGGAGGGGTGTAGGGGCTGGAGGAGGTTACAGGGATAGGGAGGGGTGTAGGGGCTGGAGGAGGTTACAGAGATAGGGAGGGGGTGTAGGGGCTGGAGGAGGTTACAGAGATAGGGAGGGGTGTAGGGGCTGGAGGATGTTACAGAGATAGGGAGGGGTGTAGGGGCTGGAGGAGGTTACAGAGATAGGGAGGGTGTTGGGGCTGGTGGAGGTTACAGAGATAGGGAGGGGTGTAGGGGCTGGAGGAGGTTACAGAAATAGGGAGGGTGTAGGGGCTGGAGGAGGTTACAGAGATAGGGAGGGGTGTAGGGGCTGGAGGAGGTTACAGAGATAGGGAGGGGTGTAGGGGCTGGAGGAGGTTACAGAGATAGGGAGGGGTGTAGGGGCTGGAGGAGGTTACAGAATTGGGGAGGGTGTAGGGGCTGGAGGAGGTTACAGAGATAGGGAGGGGTGTAGGGGCTGGAGGAGGTTACAGAGATAGGGAGGGGTGTAGGGGCTGGAGGAGGTTACAGAGATAGGGAGGGGTGTAGGGGCCGGAGGAGGTTACAGGGATAGGGAGGGTTGTAGGGGCTGGAGGAGGTTACAGAGATAGGGAAGGGTGTAGGGGCTGGAGGAGGTTACAGAGATAGGGAGGGGTGTAGGGGCTGGAGGAGGTTACAGAGATAGGGAGGGGTGTAGGGGCTGGAGGAGGTTACAGAGATAGGGAGGGGTGTAGGGACTGGAGGAGGTTACAGAGATAGGGAGGGGTGTAGGGGCTGGAGGAGGTTACAGAGATAGGGAGGGTTGTAGGGGCTGGTGGAGGTTACAGAGATAGGGAGGGGTGTAGGGGCTGGAGGAGGTTACAGAGATAGGGAGCGGTGTAGGGGCTGGAGGAGGTTACAGAGATAGGGAGGGGTGTAGGGGCTGGAGGAGGTTACAGAGATAGTGAGGGGTGTAGAGGCTGGAGGAGGTTACAGAGATAGGGAGGGGTGTAGGGGCTGGAGGAGGTTACAGAGATAGGGAGGGGTGTAGGGGCTGGAGGAGGTTACAGAGATAGGGAGGGGTGTAGGGGCTGGAGGAGGTTACAGAGATAGGGAGGGTTGTAGGGGCTGGAGGAGGTTACAGAGATAGGGAGGGGTGTAGGGGCTGGAGGAGATGACAGAGATAGGGATAGGTGTAGTGGCTGGAGGAGGTTACAGAGATAGGGAGGGGTGTAGGGGCTTGAGGAGTTTACAGAGATAGGGAGGGGTGTAGGGGCTGGAGGAGGTTACAGAGATAGGGAGGGGTGTCGGTGTTGGAGGAGGTTACAGAGATAGGGAGGGGTGTAGGGGCTGGAGGAGGTTACAGAGATAGGGAAGGGTGTAGGGGTTGGAGGAGGTTTCAGAGATAGGGAGGGGTGTAGGGGCTGGAGGAGGTTACAGAGATAGGGAGGGGTTGCAGAGATAGGGAGGGGTGTAGGGGCTGGAGGAGGTTACAGAGATAGGGTGGGGTGTAGGGGCTGGAGGAGGTGACAGAGACAGGGAGGGGTGTAGGGGCTGGAGGAGGTTACAGAGATAGGGAGGGGTGTAGGGGCTTGAGGAGGTTACAGAGATAGGGAGGGGCGTAGGGGCTGGAGGAGGTTACAGAGATAGGGAGGGGTGTAGGGGCTGGAGGAGGTGACAGAGACAGGGAGGGGTGTAGGGGCTGGAGGAGGTTACAGAGATAGGGAGGGGTGTCGGTGTTGGAGGAGGTTACAGAGATAGGGAGGGTTGTAGGTGCTGGAGGAGGTTACAGCGATAGGGAGGGTTGTAGGGGCTGGAGGAGGTTACAGAGATAGGGAGGGGTGTAGCGGCTGGAGGAGGTTTCAGAGATAGGGAGGGGTGTAGGGGCTGGAGGAGGTTACAGAGATAGGGAGGGGTTACAGAGATAGGGAGGGGCGTAGGGGCTGGAGGAGGTTACAGAGATAGGGAGGGGTGTAGGGGCTGGAGGAGGTGACAGAGACAGGGAGGGGTGTAGGGGCTGGAGGAGGTTACAGAGATAGGGAGGGGTGTAGGGGCTTGAGGAGGTTACAGAGATAGGAAGGGGTGTAGGGGCTGGAGGAGGTTACAGAGATAGGGAGGGTGTAGGGGCTGGAGGAGGTTACAGAGATAGGGAGGTGTGTCGGTGTTGGAGGAGGTTACAGAGATAGGGAGGGTTGTAGGTGCTGGAGGAGGTTACAGAGATAGGGAGGGTTGTAGGGGCTGGAGGAGGTTACAGAGATAGGGAGGGGTGTAGCGGCTGGAGGAGGTTACAGATAGGGAGGGTGCAGGGGATGGAGGAGGTTACAGAGATAGGGAGGGGTGTAGGGACTGGAGGAGGTTACAGAGATAGGGAGGATTGTAGGGGCTGGAGGAGGTTACAGAGATAGGGAGGGTGTAGGGGCTGGAGGAGGTTACAGAGATAGGGAGGGGTGTAGGGGCTGGAGGAGGTTACAGAGATAGGGAGGGGTGTAGGGGCTGGAGGAGGTTACAGAGATAGGGAGGGTTGTAGGGGTTGGAGGAGGTTACAGAGATAGGGAGGGGTGTAGGGGCTGGAGGAGGTTACAGAGATAGGGAGGGGTGTAGGGGCTGGAGGAGGTTACAGAGATAGGGAGGGGTGTAGGGGCTGGAGGAGGTTACAGAGATAGGGAGGGGTGTAGGGACTGGAGGAGGTTACAGAGATAGGGAGGGGTGTAGGGGCTGGAGGAGGTTACAGAGATAGGGGGGTAGGGGCTGGAGGAGGTTACAGAGATAGGGAGGGGTGTCGGGGCTGGAGGAGGTTACAGAGATAGGGAGGGGTGTAGGGGCTGGAGGAGGCTACAGAGATAGGGAGGGGGTAGGGGCTGGAGGAGGTTACAGAGATAGGGAGGGGTGTAGTGGCTGGAGGAGGTTACAGAGATAGGGAGGGGTGTAGGGGCTGGAGGATGTTGCAGAGATAGGGAGGGGTGTAGGGGCTGGAGGAGGTTACAGAGATAGGGAGGGTTGTAGGGGCTGGAGGAGGTTACAGAGATAGGGAGGGGTGTAGGGGCTGGAGGAGGTTACAGAGATAGGTAGGGGTGTAGGGGCTGGAGGAGGTGACAGAGATAGGGAGGGGTGTAGGGGCTGGAGGAGGTTACAGAGATAGGGAGGGTGTAGGGGCTGGGGGAGGTTCCAGAGATAGGGAGGGGTGTAGGGGCTGGAGGAGGTTACAGAGATAGGGAGGGTGTAGGGGCTGGAGGAGGTTACAGAGATAGGGAGGAGTGTAGGGGCTGGAGGAGGATGCAGAGATAGGGACGGGTGTAGGGTTGGAGGAGGTTACAGAGATAGGGGGGTAGGGGCTGGAGGAGGTTACAGAGATAGGGAGGGGTGTCGGGGCTGGAGGAGGTTACAGAGATAGGGAGGGGTGTAGGGGCTGGAGGAGGCTACAGAGATAGGGAGGGGGGTAGGGGCTGGAGGAGGTTACAGAGATAGGGAGGGGTGTAGTGGCTGGAGGAGGTTACAGAGATAGGGAGGGGTGTAGGGGCTGGAGGATGTTGCAGAGATAGGGAGGGGTGTAGGGGCTGGAGGAGGTTACAGAGATAGGGAGGGTTGTAGGGGCTGGAGGAGGTTACAGAGATAGGGAGGGGTGTAGGGGCTGGAGGAGGTTACAGAGATAGGTAGGGGTGTAGGGGCTGGAGGAGGTGACAGAGATAGTGAGGGGTGTAGGGGCTGGAGGAGGTTACAGAGATAGGGAGGGTGTAGGGGCTGGGGGAGGTTCCAGAGATAGGGAGGGGTGTAGGGGCTGGAGGAGGTTACAGAGATAGGGAGGGTGTAGGGGCTGGAGGAGGTTACAGAGATAGGGAGGAGTGTAGGGGCTGGAGGAGGATGCAGAGATAGGGACGGGTGTAGGGTTGGAGGAGGTTACAGAGATAGGGAGGGTGTAGGGTCTGGTGTACGTTACAGAGATAGGGAGGGATGTAGGGGCTAGAGGAGGATACAGTGATAGGGACGGGTGTAGGGGCTAGAGGAGGTTACAGAGATAGGGAGGGGTATGGGGGCTGGAGGAGGTTACAGGGATAGGGAGGGGTGTATGGGCTGGAGGAGGTTCCAGAGATGGGGAGGGCTGTTGGGGCTGGACGAGGTTACAGAGATAGGGAGGGTTGTAGGGGCTGTAGGAGGTTACAGAGATAGGGAGGGGTGTATGGGCTGGAGGAGGTTACAGAGATGGGGAGGGTGTAGGGTCTGGAGGCGGTTACAGAGTTAGGGAGGGGTGTATGGGCTGGAGGAGGTTACAGAGATAGGGAGGGGTGTAGGGAGCTGGGGGAGGTTACAGAGATAGGGAGGGGTGTAGGGGCTGGAGGAGGTTACAGAGATAGGGAGGGTTGTAGGGGCTGGAGGCGGTTACAGAGATAGTGAGGGGTGTAGGGGCTGGAGGAGGTTACAGAGATAGGGAGGGGTGTAGGGGCTGGAGGTGGTTACAGAGATAGGGAGGGTGTAGGGGCTGGAGGAGGTTACAGAGATAGGGATGGGTGTAGGGGCTGCAGGAGGTTACAGAGATAGGGAGGGTTGTAGGGGCTGGAGGAGGTTACAGAGATAGGGAGGGTTGTAGGGGATGGAGGAGGTTACAGAGATAGGGAGGGTTGTAGGGGCTGTAGGCGGTTACAGAGATAGTGAGGGGTGTAGGGGCTGGAGGAGGTTACAGAGATAGGGAGGGGTGTAGGGAGCTGGGGGAGGTTACAGAGATAGGGAAGGGTGTAGGGGCTGGAGGAGGTTACAGAGATAGGGAGGGGTGTTGGGGCTGGAGGAGGTTACAGAGATAGGGAGGGGTGTAGGGGCTGGAGGAGGTTACAGCGATGGGGAGGGGTGTAGAGGCTGGAAGAGGTTACAGAGATAGGGAGGGGTGTAGGGGCTGGAAGAGGTTACAGAGATAGGGAGGGGTGTAGGGGCTGGAGGAGGTTACATAGATAGGGAGGGGTGTAGGGGCTACAGGAGGTTACAGAGATAGGGAGGGGCGTAGGGGCTGGAGGAGGTTACAGAGATAGGGAGGGGTGTAGGGGCTGGAGGAGGTTACAGAGATAGGGAGGGTGTAGGGGCTGGAGGAGGTTACAGAGATAGGGAGGGGTGTAGAGGCTGGAAGAGGTTACAGAGATCGGGAGGGGTGTAGGGGCTGGAGGAGGTTACAGAGATAGGGAGGGGTGTAGAGGCTGGAAGAGGTTACAGAGATATGGAGGGGTGTAGAGGCTGGAAGAGGTTACAGAGACCCATCAATAAGTTCCATCCAACCATCAGACTCTCCATGGACTACTCTCCAAAATCAGTTGCATTCTTGGACACACTCGTCTCCATCAAGGACGGTCACCTCAGCACTTCGCTTTACCGCAAACCCACGGATAACCTCATGATGCTCCACTTCTCCAGCTTCCACCCTAAACACATTAAAGAAGCCATCCCCTATGGACAAGCGCTCCGTATACACAGGATCTGCTCAGACGAGGAGGAGCGTAACAGACATCTACAGACGTTGAAAGATGCCCTCGTACGAACGGGATATGGCACTCGACTCATCGATCGACAGTTCCAACGCGCCACAGCGAAAAACCGGACCGACCTCCTCAGAAGACAAACATGGGACACAACCGACAGAATACCCTTCGTCGTCCAGTACTTCCCCGGAGCGGAGAAACTACGTCATCTTCTTCACAGCCTTCAACACGTCATCGATGACGATGAACATCTTGCCAAGGTCATCCCCACACCCCCACTACTTGCCTTCAAACAACCGCGCAACCTCAAACAAACCATTGTTTGCAGCAAACTACCCAGTCTTCAGAACAGTGACCACGACACCACACAACCCTGCCATGGCAATCTCTGCAAGACGTGCCAGATCATTGACATGGATACCACTATTACACGTGAGAACACCACCCACCAGGTACGCGGTACATACTCGTGCGACTCGGCCAACGTTGTCTACCTCATACGCTGCAGGAAAGGATGTCCCGAAGCGTGGTACGTTGGCGAGACCATGCAGACGCTGCGACAACGAATGAATGGACATCGCGCGACAATCGCCAGGCAGGAATGTTCCCTTCCAGTCGGGGACCACTTCAGCAGTCAAGGGCATTCAGCCTCTGATCTCCGGGTAAGCGTTCTCCAAGGCGGCCTTCAGGACGCGCGACAACGCAGAATCGCGGAGTATAGCCAAGTTCCGCTATGAGTACGTGAGTGTGGCCTCAACCGGGACCTGGGATTCATGTCGCATTACATTCATCCCCCACCATCTGGCCTGCGAAATCCTACCAACTGTCCTGGCTTGACACAATTCACACCTCTTTAACCTGGGGTTACCCCATCCCTGGATCTGTAAAGATTTAATCACCTGCTAATGCTCACATTCCAAGCATTGTCTTGCATCTTTGAATTTGTCTGTATAAATGTTTCTGGAACATACCTCTTCATTCGCCTGAGGAAGGAGCAGCGCTCCGAAAGCTAGTGACATCGAAACAAACCTGTTGGACTTTAACCTGGTGGTGTAAGACTTCTTACTGTGACTCCACAGAGAGCGATACAAGCCTCCACAGCGAGCTCGTGGACAGCCTCCACGATGGAAGCAACGCAAGACTCCAGAGCGCAGTCCTTGCAGGAACAAGACCATGAGGGTCTAGCAACCTCCTCTGAGCAACCAGCAGCAGACGATGCAAGTCTGCCATGCTCAAGTGCACGGCAAGAAGGCTATGACAGTCTACCACACTCACGTGAACAACAAAAAGACTATGACAGTCCACCCAGATTATTTGAGCCACCAGAAGAAGACTCTGACAGTCTACCCAGCTCATCGAACCGACAAGAAGACACTGAAGGTCTACCCACTGTCTGTGCGACAAGTGACAAAGGCTTCACAATTCCCATACAAGATGTGCGGCATCTCAACGAGACTGACAGATCTCAGCTAGTGTGTACAGAGGCACTCGACAGTCAAAGTGAGGCTACTAGTGACTCCGGTGACACCACGTTAATTCAAACCTCATCCACTCGAGCCTCTCCACAAGAAAATGCGTTCCTGAACGTTTTGACTCCGGACGGGGAGCATCAAGAAACCAAAGCTGGTTCAGGTGAACCAGAAAGGGCTCCAGACGGGGAGCATCGACAAGCCAAAGGTGATTCCAGTGAACCGGACATGACTCCAGACGGGGAGCAGCGAGGACTCGGAGACGGCACGCTCAAGGAGACCGCAGATGCCACAAAGGACGCTGACACGAGTAACTTTGTGAAGGACTCAAATTCTCCACTCGGTGTGGTCATTGAGCACCACAACAAAACCTACAAAAACAACATAGACAACACCAAGAAGAGTACCAGAGGCAACAAACTAAAAACAATGGGTACGGCGATAGAACAACGACTGGTTCGGCATGGTACAGCACTCTGTGACAGCACAGCGCCTCACACTGGCACGAGTACAGCCACACCGAGGCATGACAGCCAATCTCACCGGTCCAAGTTTGTTCCACTGCAAACCACCAAACCAGCTTTCAAGGCAGATGACGTACTGCATCACTACTGCAATCACAAGGAACAGTCCAGGTCGGACAGGAAAGACGACATCAAGAATCGCTACCACAAGCATCGGACAAAAAAGAGTCCAAATCAGACAGCAGTGATTTGACCACAAACACCTCCTGATCACTTCTTGGTTCCTTACGCACAGGAACACTGACGGCGTTCACAAGGGAATGACATCAACATCGACACTTCAATAACAAAACAAGAAAGCCACTCGACCGTATTAATTCATGAACTTTGGACTCATACATATTATTTGGTATTGTATAATCATCACCGTCATCATGATTTGTACATGTCATCACTTATCTGCCTATTTTGTTCAATTTCCTTTAACACTGTACAGAAAATATGTAACATGAAAAAAGGGGGATGTGGTGATGTGCATCACTGTAAATACACAAGGGGTTAATGTAAATACACTAAGACTAAATAAACACTAGAGGGAGCACCAGAGACATGCAGTCGGACAGCCAATGAACACGTAGAATAGGACACGACCAATGGGCAGTCAAGACACACCCAGAGGTGACACTACCACAAGGACAGGGCACACATGCTTGTTTTCTTTCCACAGGTGACACTTAGAGAGACAGGGGTAGATCAGGAAGCATCACACCCACCGCATGGCTGAGAGCAGACTGGTTAGTTAGACTGAGTCACGATAGCAAGATCAGCAGGAGAGTCGAACTCAAGTAGGAGAAGTGTTAACTGTTCAATAAATGTGTGAAACCTATCTCCAAGTCTGAACCTTCCTTTGTCAGAGTGCACATCAAGGGGGCAGCGAATGCTACGTGAAGAAGCAGAACACAGCAGGGCGGCAGGGTGATGATGGCGCGGCCACACTCCAGCCAAGGTGTGCGGGACTGCCGAGAGCGGATATCGCACCCAGCAGCTTCTGTCATCACTCTCCTCCACGGAGTCCCGCACGCTGCCAGAACCTCACCCATTCAGGTGGCAAGAGAGTAATCCCATCATGCTTCTGGGCTTGTACCTTGTGGGGAGGCTTTAAGAGGGGAGGGGGACTGGGGTCAGCAGGAGGAATGTTGTCCCCCTGAGCGGTTCCAGCCTCGGCCTCTCCGTGTCAGCGGAATGTCGGGAAGGCTTCAATCTCAGTCTCAGAATAGAACAAGTTCATTCCATTCCAGAGAGAGAGGGAGAGACGGACAGAGAGGGAGAGACGGACAGAGAGAGAGAGAGAGAGAGACGGACAGAGAGAGAGAGAGGGAGAGACGGACAGAGAGAGAGAGGGAGAGACGGACAGAGAGGGAGAGACGGACAGAGAGAGAGAGGGAGAGACGGACAGAGAGGGAGAGACGGACAGAGAGGGAGAGACGGACAGAGAGAGAGAGAGAGAGAGAGACGGACAGAGAGAGAGAGAGGGAGAGACGGACAGAGAGAGAGGGAGAGACGGACAGAGAGAGAGAGAGACGGACAGAGACAGAGAGAGTGAGAGCCAGACAGAGAGAGAGAGACAGAGACGGACAGAGAGAGAGAGAGGTAGAGGCGGGGGGGGGGGTTGAAGCAGCTAGGCCCAGGATTTTGTTAAACATCGCACAGTTAGACGGTTTGCTGGGCTCCTTGTCTCCAGAGAGGAGTCATGAACAACGGGGATTACACAATGGTGGATCTGGAGGGACAGGCTCCTGATCCTGAAGCAAGCAGAGAATTGGGACCGGAAGCCACCGTGACCCCTGAACAGGAGGACAGAGACCCCAGGCGGATGAACCAACATCTCAAGGTATTAAACCGGTTCTTTAGACCCAGGAGGCTTCAGACACGGGGCTGTGCAGGAAAGAGCAGGGGGGCTGAGCTGGGGAACTGCCCTCTCGTCAGATGCTTAATGCCCAAGGAAGCAAGTGGGGGTCAGGGAGGGGAAAGGGGTTGAGGAGGGGAGGGGGTGGGAAACAGGTCACACCTGGGGATCTGTGTGGACCACACCTGGGAATCTGTGTGGATCACACCTGGGAATCTGTGTGTGGATCACACCTGGGAATCTGTGTGGATCACACCTGGGAATCTGTGTGGATCACACCTGGGAATCTGTGTGGATCACACCTGGGAATCTGTGTGGATCACACCTGGGGATCTGTGTGGATCACACCTGGGAATCTGTGTGGATCACACCTGGGAATCTGTGTGGATCACACCTGGGAATCTGTGTGGATCACACCTGGGAATCTGTGTGGATCACACCTGGGAATCTGTGTAGATCACACCTGGGGATCTGTGTGGATCACACCTGGGGATATGCGTAGATCACACCTGGGGATCTGTGTGGATCACACCTGGGGATCTGTGTGGATCACACCTGGGAAACTGTGTGGATCACACCTGGGAATCTGTGTGTGGATCACACCTGGGGATCTGTGTGTGGATCACACCTGGGGATCTGTGTGGATCACACCTGGGGATCTGTGTGGATCACACCTGGGGATCTGTGTGGATCACACCTGGGGATATGCGTAGATCACACCTGGGGATCTGTGTGGATCACACCTGGGGATATGCGTAGATCACACCTGGGGATCTGTGTGGATCACACCTGGGGATCTGTGTGGATCACACCTGGGAAACTGTGTGGATCACACCTGGGAATCTGTGTGTGGATCACACCTGGGGATCTGTGTGTGGATCACACCTGGGGATCTGTGTGGATCACACCTGGGGATCTGTGTGGATCACACCTGGGGATCTGTGTGCAACACACCTGGGAATCTGTGTGGATCACACCTGGGGATCTGTGTGGACCACACCTGGGAATCTGTGTGGATCACACCTGGGGATCTGTGTGTGGATCACACCTGGGAATCTGTGTGGATCACACCTGGGGATCTGTGTGGACCACACCTGGGAATCTGTGTGGATCACACCTGGGGATCTGTGTGTGGATCACACCTGGGAATCTGTGTGGATCACACCTGGGGATCTGTGTGGACCACACCTGGGAATCTGTGTGGATCACACCTGGGAATCTGTGTGGATCACACCTGGGGATCTGTGTGTGGATCACACCTGGGGATCTGTGTGGACCACACCTGGGAATCTGTGTGTGGATCACACCTGGGAATCTGTGTGGATCACACCTGGGGATATGCGTAGATCACACCTGGGAATCTGTGTGGATCACACCTGGGAATCTGTGTGGATCACACCTGGGAATCTGTGTGGATCACACCTGGGGATCTGTGTAGATCACACCTGGGGATCTGTGTGGATCACACCTGGGGATATGCGTAGATCACACCTGGGGATCTGTGTGGATCACACCTGGGGATCTGTGTGGATCACACCTGGGAAACTGTGTGGATCACACCTGGGAATCTGTGTGTGGATCACACCTGGGGATCTGTGTGTGGATCACACCTGGGGATCTGTGTGGATCACACCTGGGGATCTGTGTGGATCACACCTGGGGATCTGTGTGCAACACACCTGGGAATCTGTGTGGATCACACCTGGGGATCTGTGTGGACCACACCTGGGAATCTGTGTGGATCACACCTGGGGATCTGTGTGTGGATCACACCTGGGAATCTGTGTGGATCACACCTGGGGATCTGTGTGGACCACACCTGGGAATCTGTGTGGATCACACCTGGGGATCTGTGTGTGGATCACACCTGGGAATCTGTGTGGATCACACCTGGGGATCTGTGTGGACCACACCTGGGAATCTGTGTGGATCACACCTGGGAATCTGTGTGGATCACACCTGGGAATCTGTGTGTGAATCACACCTGGGAATCTGTGTGGATCACACCTGGGAATCTGTGTGGATCACACCTGGGAATCTGTGTGGATCACACCTGGGGATCTGTGTGGATCACACCTGGGGATCTGTGTGGATCACATCTGGGAATCTGTGTGTGGATCACACCTGGGAATCTGTGTGGATCACACCTGGGAATCTGTGTGGATCACACCTGGGAATCTGTGTGGATCACATCTGGGGATCTGTGTAGATCACACCTGGGGATCTGTGTGTGGATCACAATTGGGAATCTGTGTTGATCACACCTGGGGATCTGTGTGGATCACACCTGGGAATCTGTGTGTGGATCACACCTGGTAATCTGTGTGGATCACACCTGGAAAGCTGTGTGGATCACATCTGGGGATCTGTGTGGATCACACCTGGGAATATGTGTGGATCACACCTGGGGATCTGCGTAGATCACATCTGGGAATCTGTGTGGATCACACCTGGGGATCTGTGTGGATCACACCTGGGGATCTGTGTGTGGATCACACCTGGGAATCTGTGTGGATCACACCTGGGAATCTGTGTGGATCACACCTGGGGATCTGTGTGTGGATCACACCTGGGAATCTGTGTGGATCACACCTGGGAATCTGTGTGGATCACACCTGGGAATCTGTGTGGATCACACCTGGGGATCTGTGTGGATCACACCTGGGGATCTGTGTGGATCACACCTGGGGATCTGTGTGGATCACATCTGGGAATCTGTGTGTGGATCACACCTGGGAATCTGTGTGGATCACACCTGGGAATCTGTGTGGATCACACCTGGGAATCTGTGTGGATCACATCTGGGGATCTGTGTAGATCACACCTGGGGATCTGTGTGTGGATCACACCTGGGAATCTGTGTTGATCACACCTGGGGATCTGTGTGGATCACACCTGGGAATCTGTGTGTGGATCACACCTGGTAATCTGTGTGGATCACACCTGGAAAGCTGTGTGGATCACATCTGGGGATCTGTGTGGATCACACCTGGGAATATGTGTGGATCACACCTGGGGATCTGCGTAGATCACATCTGGGAATCTGTGTGGATCACACCTGGGGATCTGTGTGGATCACACCTGGGGATCTGTGTGTGGATCACACCTGGGAATCTGTGTTGATCACACCTGGGGATCTGTGTGGATCACACCTGGGGATCTGTGTGGATCACACCTGGGGATCTGTGTGGATCACACCTGGGGATCTGTGTGTGGATAACAACTGGGGATCTGTGTGGATCACACCTGGGGATCTGTGTAGATCACACCTGGGAATCTGTGTGTGGATAACAACTGGGGATCTGTGTGGATCACACCTGGGAATCTGTGTGGATAACATCTGGGGATCTGTGTGGATCACACCTGGGAATCTCTGTGTGGATCACACCTGGGGATCTGTGTGGATCACACCTGGGAATCTCTGTGTGGATCACATCGGGGGATCTGTGTGGATCACACCTGGGGATCTGTGTGGATCACACCTGGGGATCTGTGTGTGGATCACACCTGGGGATCTGTGTGGATCACACCTGGGAATCTCTGTGTGGATCACACCCATGGATCTGTGTGGATCACACCTGGGAATCTCTGTGTGGATCACACCTGGGGATCTCTGTGTGGATCACACCTGGGGATCTGTGTGGATCACACCTGGGGATCTGTGTGGATCACACCTGGGGATCTGTGTGGATCACACCTGGGGATCTGTGTGGATCACACCTGTGGATCTGTGTGTGGATCACACCTAGGGATTTGTGTGGATCACACCTGGGGATCTGTGTGGATCACGCCTGGGGATCTGTGTGGATCACACCTAGGGATCTGTGTGTGGATCACATCTGGGGATCTGTGTGGATCACACCTGGGGATCTGTGTGGATCATACCTGGGGATCTGTGTGTGGATAACAACTGGGGATCTGTGTGGATCACACCTGGGGATCTGTGTAGATCACACCTGGGAATCTGTGTGTGGATAACAACTGGGGATCTGTGTGGATCACACCTGGGAATCTGTGTGGATCACACCTGGGGATCTGTGTGGATCACACCTGGGAATCTCTGTGTGGATCACACCTGGGGATCTGTGTGGATCACACCTGGGGATCTGTGTGGATCACACCTGAGGATCTGTGTGTGGATCACACCTGGGGATCTGTGTGGATCACACCTGGGGATCTGTGTGGATCACACCTGGGAATCTCTGTGTGGATCACACCTGGGGATCTGTGTGTGGATCACACCTGGGAATCTCTGTGTGGATCACACCTGGGAATCTCTGTGTGGATCACACCTGGGGATCTGTGTGTGGATCACACCTGGGGATCTGTGTGGATCACACCTGGGGATCTGTGTGGATCACACCTGGGGATCTGTGTGTGGATCACACCTGGGGATCTGTGTGGATCACACCTGGGAATCTCTGTGTGGATCACACCTGGGGATCTGTGTGGATCACACCTGGGGATCTGTGTGTGGATCACAATTGGGAATCTGTGTTGATCACACCTGGGGATCTGTGTGGATCACACCTGGGGATCTGTGTGGATCACACCTGGGAATCTGTGTGTGGATCACACCTGGTAATCTGTGTGGATCACACCTGGGAAGCTGTGTGGATCACACCTGGGGATCTGTGTGGATCACACCTGGGAATATGTGTGGATCACACCTGGGAATATGTGTGGATCACACCTGGGGATCTGCGTAGATCACATCTGGGAATCTGTGTGCGGATCACACCTGGGAATCTGTGTGGATCACACCTGGGAATCTGTGTGGATCACACCTGGGAATCTGTGTGGATCACATCTGGGGATCTGCGTAGATCACACCTGGGGATCTGTGTGTGGATCACAATTGGGAATCTGTGTTGATCACACCTGGGGATCTGTGTGGATCACACCTGGGGATCTGTGTGGATCACACCTGGGAATCTGTGTGTGGATCACACCTGGTAATCTGTGTGGATCACACCTGGAAAGCTGTGTGGATCACATCTGGGGATCTGTGTGGATCACACCTGGGAATATGTGTGGATCACACCTGGGAATATGTGTGGATCACACCTGGGGATCTGCGTAGATCACATCTGGGAATCTGTGTGGATCACACCTGGGGATCTGTGTGGATCACACCTGGGGATCTGTGTGTGGATCACACCTGGGAATCTGTGTTGATCACACCTGGGGATCTGTGTGGATCACACCTGGGGATCTGTGTGGATCACACCTGGGGATCTGTGTGGATCACACCTGGGGATCTGTGTGTGGATAACAACTGGGGATCTGTGTGGATCACACCTGGGGATCTGTGTAGATCACACCTGGGAATCTGTGTGTGGATAACAACTGGGGATCTGTGTGGATCACACCTGGGAATCTGTGTGGATAACATCTGGGGATCTGTGTGGATCACACCTGGGAATCTCTGTGTGGATCACACCTGGGGATCTGTGTGGATCACACCTGGGAATCTCTGTGTGGATCACACCGGGGGGTCTGTGTGGATCACACCTGGGGATCTGTGTGGATCACACCTGGGGATCTGTGTGTGGATCACACCTGGGGATCTGTGTGGATCACACCTGGGAATCTCTGTGTGGATCACACCCATGGATCTGTGTGGATCACACCTGGGAATCTCTGTGTGGATCACACCTGGGGATCTCTGTGTGGATCACACCTGGGGATCTGTGTGGATCACACCTGGGGATCTGTGTGGATCACACCTGGGGATCTGTGTGGATCACACCTGTGGATCTGTGTGGATCACACCTGTGGATCTGTGTGTGGATCACACCTAGGGATCTGTGTGGATCACACCTGGGGATCTGTGTGGATCACGCCTGGGGATCTGTGTGGATCACACCTAGGGATCTGTGTGTGGATCACATCTGGGGATCTGTGTGGATCACACCTGGGGATCTGTGTGGATCACACCTGGGGATCTGTGTGTGGATAACAACTGGGGATCTGTGTGGATCACACCTGGGGATCTGTGTAGATCACACCTGGGAATCTGTGTGTGGATAACAACTGGGGATCTGTGTGGATCACACCTGGGAATCTGTGTGGATCACACCTGGGGATCTGTGTGGATCACACCTGGGAATCCCTGTGTGGATCACACCTGGGGATCTGTGTGGATCACACCTGGGGATCTGTGTGGATCACACCTGAGGATCTGTGTGTGGATCACACCTGGGGATCTGTGTGGATCACACCTGGGGATCTGTGTGGATCACACCTGGGAATCTCTGTGTGGATCACACCTGGGGATCTGTGTGTGGATCACACCTGGGAATCTCTGTGTGGATCACACCTGGGAATCTCTGTGTGGATCACACCTGGGGATCTGTGTGTGGATCACACCTGGGGATCTGTGTGGATCACACCTGGGGATCTGTGTGGATCACACCTGGGGATCTGTGTGTGGATCACACCTGGGGATCTGTGTGGATCACACCTGGGAATCTCTGTGTGGATCACACCTGGGGATCTGTGTGGATCACACCTGGGGATCTGTGTGTGGATCACAATTGGGAATCTGTGTTGATCACACCTGGGGATCTGTGTGGATCACACCTGGGGATCTGTGTGGATCACACCTGGGAATCTGTGTGTGGATCACACCTGGTAATCTGTGTGGATCACACCTGGGAAGCTGTGTGGATCACACCTGGGGATCTGTGTGGATCACACCTGGGAATATGTGTGGATCACACCTGGGAATATGTGTGGATCACACCTGGGGATCTGCGTAGATCACATCTGGGAATCTGTGTGGATCACACCTGGGGATCTGTGTGGATCACACCTGGGGATCTGTGTGTGGATCACACCTGGGAATCTGTGTTGATCACACCTGGGGATCTGTGTGGATCACACCTGGGGATCTGTGTGGATCACACCTGGGGATCTGTGTGGATCACACCTGGGGATCTGTGTGTGGATAACAACTGGGGATCTGTGTGGATCACACCTGGGGATCTGTGTAGATCACACCTGGGAATCTGTGTGTGGATAACAACTGGGGATCTGTGTGGATCACACCTGGGAATCTGTGTGGATAACATCTGGGGATCTGTGTGGATCACACCTGGGAATCTCTGTGTGGATCACACCTGGGGATCTGTGTGGATCACACCTGGGAATCTCTGTGTGGATCACACCTGGGGATCTGTGTGGATCACACCTGGGGATCTGTGTGGATCACACCAGGGGATCTGTGTGTGGATCACACCTGGGGATCTGTGTGGTTCACACCTGGGGATCTGTGTGGATCACACCTGGGAATCTGTGTGGATCACACCTGGGGATCTGTGTGGATCACAACCGGGGATCTGTGTGGATCACACCTGGGGATCTGTGTGTGAATCACACCTGGGGATCTGTGTGGATCACACCTGGGAATCTCTGTGTGGATCACACCTGGGATCTGTGTGGATCACACCTGGGAATCTCTGTGTGGATCACACCTGGGGATCTGTGTGGATCACACCTGGGGATCTGTGTGGATCACACCTGGGGATCTGTGTGTGGATCACACCTGGGGATCTGTGTGGATCACACCTGGGGATCTGTGTGGATCACACCTGGGGATCTGTGTGGATCACACCTGGGGATCTGTGTGTGGATCACACCTGGGAATCTGTGTGGATCACACCTGGGGATCTGTGTGGATCACACCTGGGAATCTGTGTGGATCACACCTGGGGATCTGTGTGGATCACACCTGGGAATCTCTGTGTGGATCACACCCGGGGATCTGTGTGGATCACACCTGGGAATCTGTGTGGATCACACCTGGGGATCTGTGTGAGGATCACACCTGGGGATCTGTGTGGATCACACCTGGGAATCTGTGTGTGGATCACACTTGGGAATCTGTGTGGATCACACCTGGGAATCTGTGTGTGGATCACACTTGGGAATTTGTGTGGATCACACCTGGGGATCTGTGTGGATCACACCTGGGGATATGTGTGGATCACACCTGGGGATCTGTGTGTGGATAACAACTGGGGATCTGTGTGGATCACACCTGGGGATCTGTGTAGATCACACCTGGGAATCTGTGTGTGGATAACAACTGGGGATATGTGTGGATCACACCTGGGAATCTGTGTGGACAACATCTGGGGATCTGTGTGGATCACACCTGGGAATCTCTGTGTGGATCACACCTGGGGATCTGTGTGGATCACACCTGGAAATCTGTGTGTGGATCACACCTGGGGATCTGTGTGGATCACACCTGGGGATCTGTGTGGATCACACCTGGGGATCTGTGTGTGGATCACACCTGGGGATCTGTGTGGATCACACCTGGGAATCTCTGTGTGGATCACACCTGGGGATCTGTGTGGATCACAACCGGGGATCTGTGTGGATCACACCTGGGAATCTCTGTGTGGATCACACCTGGGGATCTGTGTGGATCACACCTGGGAATCTCTGTGTGGATCACACCTGGGGATATGTGTGGATCACACCTGGGGATCTGTGTGGATCACACCTGGGGATCTGTGTGTGGATCACACCTGGGGATCTGTGTGGATCACACCTGGGGATCTGTGTGGATCACACCTGGGGATCTGTGTGGATCACACCTGGGGATCTGTGTGTGGGTCACACCTGGGGATCTGTGTGGATCACATCTGGGGATCTGTGTGGATCACACCTGGGAATCTGTGTGGATCACACCTGGGGATCTGTGTGGATCACACCTGGGAATCTCTGTGTGGATCACATCCGGGGATCTGTGTGGATCACACTTGGGAATCTGTGTGGATCACACCTGGGAATCTGTGTGTGGATCACATTTGGGAATTTGTGTGGATCACACCTGGGGATCTGTGTGGATCACACCTGGGGATCTGTGTGGATCACACCTGGGGATCTGTGAGGATCACACCTGGGGATCTGTGTGTGGATCACACCTGGGGATCTGTGTGGATCACACCTGGGGATCTGTGAGGATCACACCTGGGGATCTGTGTGGATCACACCTGGGGATCTGTGAGGATCACACCTGGAGATCTGTGTGTGGATCACACCTGGGATTTGTCTGGATCACACCTGGGGATCTGTGTGAGGATCACACCTGGGGATCTGTGTGGATCACACCAGGGAATCTGTGTGTGGATCACACCTGGGAATCTGTGTGGATCACACCTGGGAATCTGTGTGGATCACACCTGGGGATCTGAGTGGATCACACCTGGGAATCCGTGTGGATCACACCTGGGGATCTGTATGGATCACACCTGGGGATCTGTGTGAATCACACCTGGGGATCTGTGTGTATCACACCTGGGAATCTGTGTGGATCACACCTGGGGATCTGAGTGGATCACACCTGGGGATCTGTGTGTATCACACCTGGGAATCTGTGTGGATCACACCTGGGAATCTGTGTGGATCACACCTGGGGATCTGTGTGGATCGCATCTGGGGATCTGTGTGTGGATCACACCTGGGAATCTGTGTGGATCACACCTGGGGATCTGTGTGTGGATCACACCTGGGAATCTGTGTGGATCACACCTGGGGATCTGTGTGTGGATCACACCTGGGAATCTGTGTGGATCACACCTGGGGATCTGTGTGGATCACACCTGGGGATCTGTGTGTGGATCACACCACAGTGTGAGCTGTGTGCACTGGATCTGCACTGTGAGCTGTGAGCACTGGATCTGCTCTGTGAGCTGTGAACACTGGATCTGCACTGTGAGCTGTGAGCACTGGATCTGCACTGTGAGCTGTGAGCACTGGATCTGCACTGTGAGCTGTGAACACTGGATCTGCAAGCTGTGAGCACTGGATCTGCACTGTAAGCTGTGAGCACTGGATCTGCACTGTAAGCTGTGAGCCCTGGATCTGCACTGTGAGCTGTGAACACTGGATCTGCACTGTGAGCTGTGAGCACTGGATCTGCACTGTGAGCTGTGAACACTGGATCTGCACTGTGAGCTGTGAACACTGGATCTGCAAGCTGTGAGCACTGGATCTGCACTGTGAGCTGTGAGCACTGGATCTGCACTGTGAGCTGTGAGCCCTGGATCTGCACTGTGAGCTCTGAGCACTGGATCTGGGAGTGTGCGCTGTGAACACTGGATATGGGAGTGTCAGCTGTGAACACTGGATTTGGGGGAGGGGGTGAGCTCTGAGCACTGGATCTGGGAGTGTGCGCTGTGAACACTGGATCTGGGAGTGTCAGCTGTGAACACTGGATCTACACTGTGAGCTGTGAACACTGGATCTGCTCTGTGAGCTGTGAACACTGGATCTAGGAGCTGTGAGCACTGGAACTGCACTGTGAGCTGTGAGCACTTGATCTGCACTGTGAGCTGTGAACACTGGATCTGTGAGCTGTGAGCACTGGAACTGCACTGTGAGCTGTGAACACTGGATCTGCTCTGTGAGCTGTGAACACTGGATCTGCAAGCCGTGAGCACTGGATCTGCACTGTAAGCTGTGAGCACTGGATCTGCACTGTAAGCTGTGAGCCCTGGATCTGCACTGTGAGCTGTGAACACTGGATCTGCACTGTGAGCTGTGAGCACTGGATCTGCACTGTGAGCTGTGAACACTGGATCTGCACTGTGAGCTGTGAACACTGGATCTGCAAGCTGTGAGCACTGGATCTGCACTGTGAGCTGTGAGCACTGGATCTGCACTGTGAGCTGTGAGCCCTGGATCTGCACTGTGAGCTCTGAGCACTGGATCTGGGAGTGTGCGCTGTGAACACTGGATATGGGAGTGTCAGCTGTGAACACTGGATTTGGGGGGGGGTGAGCTCTGAGCACTGGATCTGGGAGTGTGCGCTGTGAACACTGGATCTGGGAGTGTCAGCTGTGAACACTGGATCTACACTGTGAGCTGTGAACACTGGATCTGCTCTGTGAGCTGTGAACACTGGATCTAGGAGCTGTGAGCACTGGAACTGCACTGTGAGCTGTGAGCACTTGATCTGCACTGTGAGCTGTGAACACTGGATCTGTGAGCTGTGAGCACTGGAACTGCACTGTGAGCTGTGAACACTGGATCTGCTCTGTGAGCTGTGAACACTGGATCTGTGAGCTGTGAGCACTGGAACTGCACTGTGAGCTGTGAGCACTGGATCTGCACTGTGAGCTGTGAGCACTGGATCTGCACTGTGAGCTCTGAGCACTGGATCTGCACTGTGAGCTGTGAACACTGGATCTGCTCTGTGAGCTGTGAACACTGGATCTGTGAGCTGTGAGCACTGGAACTGCACTGTGAGCTGTGAGCACTTGATCTGCACTGTGAGCTGTGAGCACTGGATCTGCACTGTGAGCTGTGAGTACTGGATCTGCACTGTGAGCTGTGAGCACTGGATCTGCACTGTGAGCTGTGAGCACTGGATCTGCACTGTGAGCTCTGAGCACTGGATCTGGGAGTGTGAGCTGTGATCACTGGATCTGCACTGTGAGCTATGAGCACTGGATCTGCACTGTGAGCTCTGAGCACTGGATCTGGGAGTGTGAGCTGTGAACACTGGATCTGGGAGCGTGAGCTGTGAACACTGGATATGGGAGTGTGAGCTGTGAACACTGGATTTGGGAGTGTGAGCTGTGAACACTGGATCTGGGGGTGTGAGCTGTGAACACTGGATCTGGGATTGTGAGCTGAGAACACTGGATCTGGGAGTGTGAGCTGTGAACACTGGATATGGGTGTGTGATCTGTGAACACTGGATCTGGGGGTGTGAGCTGTGAACACTGGATCTGGGAGTGTGAACTGTGAGCACTGGATCTGCACTGTGAGCTGTGAACACCGGATCTGGGAGCTGGGAGCACTGGAACTGCACTGTGAGCTGTGAGCACTGGATCTGCACTGTGAGCTGTGAACACCGGATCTGGGAGCTGGGAGCACTGGAACTGCACTGTGAGCTGTGAGCACTGGATCTGCACTGTGAGCTGTGAGCAATGGATCTGCACTGTGAGCTCTGAGCACTGGATCTGGGAGTGTGAGCTGTGATCACTGGATCTGCACTGTGAGCTGTGAGCACTGGATCTGCACTGTGAGCTCTGAGCACTGGGTCCGGGAGTGTGAGCTGTGAGCACTGGATCTGGGAGTGTGAGCTGTGAACACTGGATCAGGGAGTGTGATCTGTGAGCACTGGATCTGGGAGTGTGAGCTGTGAGCACTGGATCTGGGAGTGTGAGCTGTGAACACTGGATCTGTGAGTGTGAGCTGTGAACACTGGATATGGGAGTGTGAACTATGAACACTGGATCTGGGAATGTGAGCTGTGAGCACTGGATCTGTGAGTGTGAGCTGTGAACACTGGACGTGGGGGTGGGAGCTGTGAACACTGGATCTGGGAGTGTGAGCTGTGAGCACTGGATATGGGAGTGTGAGCTGTGAACACTGGATATGAGAGTGTGAGCTGTGAACACTGGATCTGAGAGTGTGAGCTGTGAACTCTGGATCTGGGAGTGTGAACTGTGAGCACTGGATCTGCACTGTGAGCTCTGAGCACTGGATCTGCACTGTGAACTCTGAGCACTGGATCTGGGAGTGTGAGAAGTGATCACTGGATCTGGGAGTGTGAACTGTGAACACTGGACCTGGAAGTGTGAACTGTGAGCAGTGGATCTGCACTGTGAGCTGTGATCACTGGATCTGCACTGTGAGCTGTGAGCACTGGATCTGCACTGTGAGCTCTGAGCACTGGGTCCGGGAGTGTGAGCTGTGAGCACTGGATCTGGGAGTGTGAGCTGTGAACACTGGATCAGGGAGTGTGATCTGTGAGCACTGGATCTGGGAGTGTGAGCTGTGAGCACTGGATCTGGGAGTGTGAGCTGTGAACACTGGATCTGTGAGTGTGAGCTGTGAACACTGGATATGGGAGTGTGAACTATGAACACTGGATCTGGGAATGTGAGCTGTGAGCACTGGATCTGTGAGTGTGAGCTGTGAACACTGGACGTGGGGGTGGGAGCTGTGAACACTGGATCTGGGAGTGTGAGCTGTGAGCACTGGATATGGGAGTGTGAGCTGTGAACACTGGATATGAGAGTGTGAGCTGTGAACACTGGATCTGAGAGTGTGAGCTGTGAACTCTGGATCTGGGAGTGTGAACTGTGAGCACTGGATCTGCACTGTGAGCTCTGAGCACTGGATCTGCACTGTGAACTCTGAGCACTGGATCTGGGAGTGTGAGAAGTGATCACTGGATCTGGGAGTGTGAACTGTGAACACTGGACCTGGAAGTGTGAACTGTGAGCACTGGATCTGCACTGTGAGCTCTGAGCACTGGATCTGCACTGTGAACTGTGAGCACTGGAACTGGGAGTGTCTCCTTATGTTGTTTGTAGGTGGATTTCCCGGAGGTTATCGCTGAACCTTCCACCACTCACAGCTTCGACAAGGTTTGGGCCTGGAGTAACGTCTCCTTTGAGGTGTGTAAGCTGTGGAGTTACCGGATCCTCTCCCTGCTCTGTGCCATCCCCGCCTCAATCTTCACCGGCGTCCTCTTCTCCTTCCTCACTTGTCTACACATATGGTAAGTCTTTAGGTTCCCACGGTGCAGCGACACCAGGGGGAGGGACCCACGGTGCAGCGACACCAGGGGGAGGGTCCCACGGTGCAGCGACACCAGGGGGAGGGACCCACGGTGCAGCGACACCAGGGGAGGGCCCCACGGTGCAGCGACACCAGGGGAGGGCCCCACGGTGCAGGGACACCATGGGGAGGGCCCCACTGTGCAGCAACACCAGGGGAGGGTCCCACGGTGCAGCGACACCAGGGGAGGGTCCCACGGTGCAGCGACACCAGGGGAGGGTCCCACGGTGCAGCGACACCAGGGGAGGGTCCCACGGTGCAGCGACACCAGGGGAGGGTCCCACGGTGCAGCGACACCAGGGGAGGGCCCCACGGTGCAGCGACACCAGGGGAGGGCCCCACGGTGCAGCGACACCAGGGGAGGGCCCCACGGTGCAGGGACACCAGGGGGAGGGCCCCACGGTGCAGCGACACCAGGGGGAGGGACCCACGGTGCAGGGACACCAGGGGGAGGGCCCCACGGTGCAGTGAGACCAGGGGGAGGGTCCCACGGTGCAGCGACACCAGGGGAGGGTCCCACGGTGCAGCGACACCAGGGGAGGGCCCCACGGTGCAGCGACACCAGGGGAGGGCCCCACGGTGCAGCGACACCAGGGGAGGGCCCCACGGTGCAGGGACACCAGGGGGAGGGCCCCACGGTGCAGCGACACCAGGGGGAGGGACCCACGGTGCAGGGACACCAGGGGGAGGGCCCCACGGTGCAGGGACACCAGGGGGAGGGCCCCACAGTGCAGCGACACCAGGGGAAGGGTCCCACGGCGCAGGGACACCAGGGGAAGGGTCCCACGGTGCAGGGACACCAGGGGAGGGCCCCACGGTGCAGGGACACCAGGGGAGGGTCCCACGGTGCAGGGACACCAGGGGAGGGCCCCACGGTGCAGGGACACCAGGGGGAGGGCCCCACGGTGCAGGGACACCAGGGGGAGGCCCCACGGTGCAGGGACACCAGGGGAGGGTCCCACGGAGCAGGGACACCAGGGGGAGGGTCCCACGGTGCAGCGACACCAGGGGAAGGGTCCCACGGCGCAGGGACACCAGGGGGAGGCCCCACGGTGCAGGGACACCAGGGGAGGGCCCCACGGTGCAGGGACACCAGGGGAGGGTCCCACGGAGCAGGGACACCAGGGGGAGGGTCCCACGGTGCAGCGACACCAGGGGAAGGGTCCCACGGCGCAGGGACACCAGGGGAAGGGTCCCACGGTGCAGGGACACCAGGGGAAGGACCCCACGGTGCAGGGACACCAGGGGGAGGGTCCCACGGTGCAGGGACACCAGGGGGAGGGCCCCACGGTGCTGGGACACCAGGGGGAGGGCCCCACGGAGCAGGGACACCAGGGGGAGGGCCCCACAGTGCAGCGACACCAGGGGGAGGGACCCACGGTGCAGGGACACCAGGGGAGGGTCCCACGGTGCAGGGACACCAGGGGGAGGGCCCCACGGTGCAGGGACACCAGGGGGAGGGTCCCACGGTGCAGGGACACCAGGGGAGGGTCCCACGGAGCAGGGACACCAGGGGGAGGGCCCCACGGTGCAGGGACACCAGGGGGAGAGCCCCACGGTGCAGAGACACCAGGGGGAGGTCCCCATGGTGCAGGGACACCAGGGGGTGGGCCCCACGGTGCAGGGACACCAGGGGAGGGCCCCACGGTGCAGGGACACCAGGGGGAGGGTCCCACGGTGCAGGGACACCAGGGGGAGGGCCCCATGTTGCAGGGGCACCAGGGGGAGGGTCCCACAGTGCAGGGGCACCAGGGGGAGGGCCTCACGGTGCAGGGACACCAGGGGGAGGGCCCCACGGTGCAGGGACACCAGGGGAGGACCCCACGGTGCAGGGACACCAGGGGGAGGGTCCCACGGTGCAGGGAGACCAGGGGAAGAACCCACGGTGCAGGGACATCAGGGGGAGAGCCCCACGGTGCAGGGACACCAGGGGGAGGGCCCCACGGTGCAGGGACACCAGGGGGTGAGCCCCACGGTGCAGGGACACCAGGGGGAGGGCCTCACGGTGCAGGGACACCAGGGGGTGAGCCCCACGGTGCAGGGACACCAGGGGGAGGGTCCGACGGTGCAGGGGCACCAGGGGGTGGGTCCCACGATGCAGGGACACCAGGGGGAGGGTCCCACGATGCAGGGACACCAGGGGAGGACCCCACGGTGCAGGGACACCAGGGGGAGGGTCCCACGGTGCAGGGACACCAGGGGGAGGGTCCCACGGTGCAGGGACACCAGGGGGAGGGTCCCATGGTGCAGGGACACCAGGGGGAGGGTCCCACGGTGCAGGGACACCAGGGGGAGGGCCCCACGGAGCAGGGACACCAGGGGGAGGGTCCCACGGTGCAGGGACACCAGGGGGAGGGTCCCACGGTGCAGGGGCAGCAGGGGGAGGGTCCCACGGTGCAGGGACACCAGGGGGAGGGTCCCACGATGCAGGGACACCAGGGGAGGGTCCCACGGTGCAGGGACACCAGGGGGAGGGTCCCACGGTGCAGGGACACCAGGGGGAGAGCCCCACGTTGCAGGGACACCAGGGGGTGAGCCCCACGGTGAAGGGACACCAGGGGGAGGGTCCGACGGTGCAGGGGCACCAGGGGGTGGGTCCCACGGTGCAGGGACACCAGGGGGAGGGTCCCACGATGCAGGGACACCAGGGGAGGACCCCACGGTGCAGGGACACCAGGGGGAGGGTCCCACGGTGCAGGGAGACCAGGGGAAGATTCCACGGTGCAGGGACACCAGGGGGAGGGCCCCACGGTGCAGGGACACCAGGGGGAGGGCCCCACGGTGCAGGGACACCAGGGGGAGGGCCCCACGGTGCAGGGACACCAGGGGGAGGGTCCCACGGTGCAGGGACACCAGGGGGAAGGCCCCACGGTGCAGGGACACCAGGGGGAGGGCCCCACGGTGCAGGGACACCAGGGGGAGGGCCGAGGACCATGGGTGGTTGTTGGGGGGCTGTTTGAAACTGCGGCGCGATTTAACGGAAACGCTTCTGTGTCATTCCGGGAACGTTTAGCGGCGGGTTTACCACTGGATCTCCAGTGAGATCCACGCCGGTATTTACCCACACTTTAGTCAACTTTTGGGGCCTTGGCAGTTTCTCCTCGGTCCCGCTATGGGGTCTCTGAAGGCCCCCTTTTCAGGCCTCCCCACCCTCTTTTTGACTCCCCCCTTTAAGGAAGCCGCCATTCACCCACCAACCTTTAAGAGGCCTCTTCAGACCCGTCCTTTTCGCATCATCCACCCGTCATACAGGGGTGTGGACAGGACTGACCTGCACCTGTGTCCTCTCGCTGCGCAGCCGGTCAGTTCCCGCAGTTGAATTGGGCGTCCATCTTGTTAATCAGATGGAGATTACCCTTAATTAGTGACAATTAGTGTCTCGCCCGTCCAGGTGGGATCGGGAACCTCCAACAGGAGCGGGCCGGTTAGATCCCGAACCAATCGGCGCACATCCCGATTTCGGCCTTTCCTCGGTGCGCAGGGGTCCGGGCCCATCACAGCCCCTGGGGATTGGAGTGCTGGATGTTTTAGACGGGATGGCTGTTGGTAGATGTGTGAGGTGTGGAGACAAGATGCCGAAACTCAGTTGAAGTTGCTGTTTCTTTCCCCTAGGTGCCTGGTACCCTGTCTGAGGATGTGTCTCCTGTGTCGGCCTCCCTGCCAGAGGGTTTGCCACAGCCTGACGGACATCATAGTCTCCCCACTCTGCTCCAGCATGGGCCGCTGCTTCCGGAGAATTCACCTGAACGTGGCCAGATACTAGGAGCTTCCCTACTCCGAGAGACTCCCCAGACCAACCCTCACTCTCCTAGGCCCCAGGCCTATACCCACTCTTCCAGGCCCCAGGCCCACCATCACTCTCCTAGGCCCCAGGCCTATAACCACTCTCCTAGGCCCCAGACCCACCCTCACACTCTCAGGCCCCAGACCTACCCTCACTCCCCCAGGAACCAGGCCCGCCCTCACTCTCCCAGGCCCCAGGCCTATACCCACTCTCCCAGGCCCCAGGCCCACCCTCATTCTCCCAGGCCCCAGGCCCACCCTCATTCTCCCAGGCCCAGGCCAATACCCACTCTCCCAGGCCCGAGGACTATACCCACTACCAGGCCCAGACCCATCCTCACTCTCTAAGGCCCCAGGCTCATACCCACGACCAGGCCCCAGTCCCATACCCACTCTCCCAGGCCCCAGACCCATACCTACTTCCCAGGCCCATGCCCACTACCAGGCCACAGGCCCATATCTACTCTCCCAGGCCCCAGGCCCATGCCCACTACCAGGACCCAGGCCCATACTGAATCTCCCAGGCCGCAGACCCATACCAACTTCCCAGGCCTCAGACCCATACCCACCTCAGGCCCATCCCACTACCAGGCCCAGGCTCAAACAATCTCTTGCAGGTCCTAGGTGTGTACCCAATCACCTTGGCACTTACCCACTCTTACAGGCCCCAAGCCCACACCAAATCACCTCGACCCTAACCCATTCTCCCAGGATCCAGGTGCATCCCCACACTCCCAGGCCCATACACACTCTCCTCGGCCCCAGGTCCATACCCAATCACCTCAGCTCTTACCCACTGCCCAGGCTCCAGGCCCATACACACTCTCCCAGGCCCCTGACCCACACCCTCCTAGGCCCCAGGCTCTTACGCACTCTCCCAGGCTCCAGGCCTAGGCACATTCTCCAGGCCCATACCCAGTGTCCCAGGTCCCACCCCCTCTCCCAGCAATCAGTCACATAAGGCCCACCAATGATTGGATAGTATCCCCCCCCGCCCCAACTTCCCAGGCCCTCCAAGAGACAGTGTCCTGCGAGGGCCAGACGACCCCAAGGTCTAAGCGGAGTTAGCTCTTGCCCAGGATGGTGAGGGCAGGATTAGTCAAGGCTGAAGATGTTGGGGTTTGACCAGCGAATTTGGTTCTAACGGCCCAACACTACCAAGCATCTGAATGACCTGCTGCCTCGGCCCAAACCTGACTGAGACACCTGACTACGCGGGGGTGGGGAAGCAGTGACAGTCAGGAGGTGAGGGAGGAGGGGGTGTGGGGACGGACGGGCTGATGGTAATTGTCTTCAATCCCACCCAAACTCCCGTCCATGGAGACAGGAGCCATTCTGTCTGCTTCACAACATTGGCATCACATGTGACCCTAAGACGAGCTTGCAATGATAGGTTTGCTCCGTTACGAGCTCCGTCTACTGTAACCTCCTGCCTCAGCTCATCATTGGCTCAAACCCCTCATCCAATACTATCGTTACCTCAACACTCGACTATTCCAACACACTCCTCATCAGCTCCAACTCCTCCAGAACTCTGCTCCTCCCACCGTGTCCGAACTTGCAGAGACCCCCATTCTCCCATCAGCCCCCCCTACCCCCCTGCCCCCCACTATTCCCCCCCCCACCGTGCTCGATAACACAGCCAGTCTACCCACCCAGAAACACCCCCATTTTCAAATTCTCAGCCTGCTTTCCAAACAATTCCATGGCCTCCTCCCCCCTCCCTATCCCTGTAACCCCTTCCAGCCCCTGCAACACTCCCTATCTCTGTAACCTCCTCCAGCCCCTATAACCCTCCCTATCTCAAAAACCTCCTACAGCCCCTACACCCTCCCTATCTCTGTAACCTCCTCCAGCCCCTATAACCCTCCCTATCTCTGTAACCTCCTCCAGCCCCGACACCCCTCCCTATCCCTGTAACCTCCTCCAGCCCGACACCCCTCCCTATCCCTGCAACCTCCTCCAGCCCTCACCCCTCCCTATCCCTGTAACCTCCTCCAGCCCTCACCACTCCCTATCCCTGTAACCTCCTCCATCCCTCACCCACTCCCTATCCCTGTAACCTCCTCCAACCCTCCACCCCTCCCTATCCCTGTAACCTCCTCCATCCCTCCACCCCTCCCTATCCCTGTAACCTCCTCTAGCCCCTCCAGCCCTCCCTATCCCTGTAACCTCCTCTAGCCCCTACACCCCTCCCTACCTATGTAACCGCCTCCAGTCCCTACATCCTCCCTATCTCTGTAACCTCCTCCAGCCCCTACAACCCTCCCTATCTCAGTAACCTCCTACAGCCCCTACAACCCTCCCTATCTCTGTAACCTCCTCCAGCCCCTACATCCTCTCTATCTCTGTAACCTCCTCCAGCCCCTACAACCCTCCCTATCTCAGTAACCTCCTACAGCCCCTACACCCTCCCTATCTCTGTAACCTCCTCCAGCCCCTACATCCTCTCTATCTCTGTAACCTCCTCCAGCCCCTACAACCCTTCCTATCTCTGTAACTTCCTCCAGTCCCTACATCCTCTCTATCTCTGTAACCTCCTCCAGCCCCTACACCCCTCCCTGTCTCTCTAACCTCCTCCAGCCCCTACAACGCTCCCTATCTCTGTAACCTCCTCCAGCCCCTACACCCTCTCTATCTCTGTAACCTCCTCCAGCCATAGAAACTTCCCTATCTCTGTAACCTCCTCCAGCCCCTACATCCCTCCCTATTTCTGTAACCTCCTCTAGCCCCTACATCCCTCCCTATCTCTGTAACCTCCTCCAGCCCCTACACCCTCCCTATCTCTGTAACCTCCTCCAGCCCCAGAACCCTCCCTATCTCTGTAACCTCCTCGAGCCGCTGCAGCCCTCCCTATCTCTGTAACCTTCTCCAGCCCCTACAACCCTCCCTATCTCAGTAACCCCGTCCCGCCCCACAACACTCCTTATCTCTGTAACTTCCTCCAGTCCCTACATCCTCTCTACCTCTGTAACCTCCTCCAGCCCCTACAACCCTGCCTATCTCTGTAACCTCCTCCAGCCCCTACACCCCTCCCTATCTCTGTGACCTCCTCCAGCCCCTACACCCCTCCCTATTTCTGTAACCTCCTCTAGCCCATACATCCCTCCCTATCTCTGTAACCTCCTCCAGCCCCTACAACCCTCCCTATTTCTGTAACCTCCTCCAGCCCCTACACCCCTCCCTATTTCTGTAACCTCCTCTAGCCCATACATCCCTCCCTATCTCTGTAACCTCCTCCAGCCCCTACAACCCTCCCTATTTCTGTAACATCCTCTAGCCCATACATCCCTCCCTATCTCTGTAACCTCCTCCAGCCCCTACACCCCTCCCTATCTCTGTAACCCCCTCCAGCCCCTACAACACTCCCTATCTCTGTAACCTCCTCCAGCCCCTACAACCCTCCCTATCTCTGTAACCTCCTCCAGCCCCTGCAGCCCTCCCTATCTCTGTAACCTCCTCCAGTCCCTACACCCCTCCCTATCTCTGTAACCCCCTCCCACCCCTACATCACTCACTATCTCTGTAACTTCCTCCAGTCCATACATCCTCTATCTCTGTAACCTCCTCCAGCCCCTACAACCCTTCCTACCTCTGTAACCTCCTCCAGCCCCTACACCCCTCCCTATCTCTGTAACCTCCTCTAGCCCCTACATCGCTCCCTATCTCTGTATCCTCCTCCAGCCCCTACAACCCTCCCTATCTCTGTAACCTCCTCCAGCCCCTACAACTTTCCCTATCTCTGTTACCACCTCCAGCCCCTACAACCCTCCCTATCTTTGTAACCTCCTCCAGCCCCTACACCCCTCCCTATCTCTGTAACCTCCTCGAGCCCCGACACCCCTCCCTATCTCTGTAACTTCCTCCAGTCCCTACATCCTCTCTGCCTCTGTAACCTCCTCCAGCCCCTACAACCCTCCCTATCTCTGTAACCTCCTCCAGCCCCTACAACCCTTCCTATCTCTGTAACCTCCTCCAGCCCCTACACCCCTCCCTATCCCTGTAACCTCCTCCAGCCCCTACACTCCTCCCTATTTCTGTAACCTCCTCTATCCCCTACATCCCTCCCTCTCTCTGTAACCTCCTCCAGCCCCTACAACCCTCCCTGTCTCTGTAACCTCCTCCAGTCCCTACATCCCTCCCTATCTCTGTAACCTCCTCCAGCCCCTACACCCCTCCCTATCTCTGTAACCTCCTCCAGCCCCTACAACCCTCCCATCTCTGTAACCTCCTCCAGCCCCTACACCCCTCCCTATCTCTGTAACCTCCTCCAGCCCCTACACCCCTCCCTATCTCTGTAACCTCCTCCAGCCCCTACACCCTCCCTATCTCTGTAACCTCCTCCAGCCCCTACACCCCTCCCTATCTCTGTAACCTCCTCCAGCCCCTACAAACCTCCCTATCTCTGTAACCTCCTCCAGCCCCTACATCCCTCCCTATCCCTGTAACCTCCTCCAGCCCCTACAAACCTCCCTATCTCTGTAACCTCCTCCAGACACTACACCCCTCCCTATCTCTGTAACCTCCTCCAGCCTCAAGACCCTCCGGGATCTCTCCGCTCCTCCAGTTCCGGCCTCTCGAGCATTCCCGAATTCCCATCGCTCCACTATTGGCGGCCGTGCCCCCAGCTGCCTGGGAGGCCCTGATCTCCGGAATCCCCCCTAAACCTCTCCGACTGGGGTTCGTTCTCTCTCCCATTAAAAAGCTCCTTAAAGTTGAGCTCTTTGGCCATATTTCTGATCACCTTTCCCTGAATATGTGTCCCCATTGGTGACTGAACTTATTTGTCATAGAATTTGTGCAGTGCAAAAGGAGGCCATTCGGCCCATCGAGTCTGCACCGATCCTCTGAAAGAGCCTCCACTCACTGTCCCCGTAGCCCCACCTAACCCGCACGTCTTTGGGCTGTGGGATGAAACCGGAGCACCCGGAGGAAACGCACGCAGACACGGGGAGAACGTGCAGACGCAATGGCAATGAAGTGCTTCGAGAGGTTGGTCATGACTTCCCTACTCCCAGGATGCCTCAATCCACTGTAACTCGCATAGCTCCGCAACCGGTCCACATCAGACACCATTTCCCTGGCCCTACACTCATCCCTGGAGCATCTCGACAACAAGGACTCCGACATCAGGCTCCTATTTATTGACTACAGCTCCGCCTTCAACACCATAATCCCAGCCAAGCTCATATCAAAGCTCCAAAACCTAGGACTTGGCTCCTCCCTCTGCAATTGGATCCTCGATTTCCTGACCAACAGACCACAATCAGTAAGAATCGACAACAACACCTCCTCCACAATAGTCCTCAACACCGGGACCCCGCAAGGCTGCGTACTTAGCCCCCTACTTTACTCCCTGTACACACACGACTGCGTGGCAAAACTTGGTTCCAACTCCATCTACAAGTTTGCTGACGATACGACCATAGTGGGCCGGATCTCGAATAACGATGAGTCCGAATACAGGCGGGAGATAGAGAACCTAGTGGAGTGGTGTAGCGACAACAATCTCTCCCTCAATGCCAGCAAAACTAAAGAGCTGGTCATTGACTTCAGGAAGCAAAGTACTGTCCACACCCCTGTCAGCATCAACGGGGCCGAGGTGGAGATGGTTAGCAGTTTCAAATTCCTAGGGGTGCACATCTCCAAAATTCTGTCCTGGTCCACCCACGTCGACGCTACCACCAAGAAAGCACAACAGCGCCTATACTTCCTCAGGAAACTAAGGAAATTCGGCATGTCCACATTAACCCTTACCAACTTTGACAGATGCACCATAGAAAGCATCCTATCGGGCTGCATCACAGCCTGGTATGGCAACTGCTCGGCCCAGGACCGCAAGAAACTTCAGAGAGTCGTGAACACCGCCCAGTCCATCACACGAACCTGCCTCCCATCCATTGACTCCATCTACACCTCCCGCTGCCTGGGGAAAGCGGGCAGTATAATCAAAGATCCCTCCCACCCGGCTTACTCACTCTTCCAACTTCTTCCATCGGGCAGGAGATACAGAAGTCTGAGAACACGCACGAACAGACTCAAAAACAGCTTCTTCCCCACTGTCACCAGACTCCTAAATGACCCTGTTATGGACTGACAAGGTCGCCCAAGCTACCGAGTGCGCTGAGAGGGATGCGTCAGAGTGAGCAAGAGGGCGCGGTGAACCAGCTGGGGGGCGGCTTGGCTGCAAGGCGCGCAGCCAGGTCAACAGGCCGAGGGGAGCTTCAGCATGATCCCATGAACAGGATCGTAGTCAGTGGCCTGGAAGGAATATGGGCCATCAGCCCGGCAGGAGTGAAGTCAGCCGCCCCCAGGAACTGTGCCCCTGTTGTTGCAAGAACTGCATCGTGTCCAGCCGCACAAACAATAATAGAAATGGTCGCTCGCGGCTATAATCGATGGTCTGGAATAGACAAATACATGGTGTGCCGGTGCGACCCTCACCAGGCACAGCAGACACTGCCCCCTACAGCCAAACTCCAGTACTGGGTGACCTGGACACCCGTGGACGAGGCGTGGTCTTTGTTGGGCCCGTCATGGACAAGATGCTCCTCGTTTCCTTGATGTCCATTCAAACTGGTTGGGGGTCCAAGAGGTGGAACGGCAACCGCGGCAGCCACAGTGGGGACCTCGGGGCGAGAGTTTACTATCCGTGTCCTCCCAGAGATAATAGTGTCAGACAACGCCCCCCCCCCCCCCCCCCCGCCCCCCCCTGCCCCGCATTGGGGAGGACTTTCAACACTTTGTCAGAACGAATGGCATTCGCCACAGCTCCTATCGCTCTGCCTCACAATACACTTCGCGAAAAGGGTTCCGATTGTTCCGAGCCAGCGAGCTGGTCCTCGCCCAGAAACTTCGCCTCAGGCCCACCGTGGTCCACCAGGCCGAACTGTGTCCCAGTCTGGCCCAGTCTCGTACCAGGTGGATTTGAACGGCGGAACAGAGCCGGAACACGTCACAACCCGCCTCGGAACAGTTGGAGCCAGCAGGCAGTGCCAGGCTCCCGTGGTGGGGCCGGGGCAAAGGGGGGATCCGGGAGTCTTGAGCAGGCCCCATTGATAATCGAGGGAATAACCCTACGGGATTGGCGAACCGTCAGGAACACGCTGCGAAGGACGACGACATTGTTACCTCTGGATTGGAGGTGCCAGGTGGGGGATTAAGGATGTCCACGAGAGCCTGTAAATCTCCCGATGGGATAGCGCTGCGATGGAGTGTTTGGGATTCACTTCCCTTTGTGTCCTCAGCCTAGTTTGTTTGTTTATATGTTTTTCAGGGACTTAAGGCTGGGGGGGGGGGGGGAATGTGGTAGCGTGGCCCCTTTAAGGGGCGTTCCCTCGTGGCCCACCTGACTGGCTCGGAACCTATCGTGCGGGAATGCACGAGCCCGTACCCCAATGGGGGAAACCCGTGGGCAACGGGATCCTGGTCAAAGTGACCCGGGAGCCAGAGGGTGAAGAGATGAATAGAGAATCTGGATATAAGTGATCCCTTGTCAATAAACGCCTTGTTCTTCCTCACTGATGTCTGCTGTCTTCCTTCGCGTCACCACACTAATATCCTGTTACTGATGCACGACCCCCTCGGCCTCAGAGCTCTGCAGCCTCTCTCTCCGTTTCAGTAACACTCTGCTTTTTTATTCTTCCTGCCAAAGTGAACAGCCTCACGTTTCCCCAAACTCCATCTGCCGGCCTTTCCCACTCACTCAACCTATCAAACACCAGGGGGTGGGGTTCTCCGGGAATCGGCGGGCGGGCAGAAACGGCGCAGTGGAGTGTCGGGAACCACCCCGGCATCGGGCCGCCCCCAAGGTAGCGGAATCCTCCGCACCTTCAGGTGCGAGGCTGGCGCCGGAGTGGTTGGCGCCCCACTGGCCAACATGGAAGGCCTTTAGCCCCGTGACCCCCCCCCCAGGATCCCAGAGCCCGCCCGCGCTGCCAGGTCCCGCCGGCATGGAAAAGGCGGGGCTTCGGCGCTTCGCGGGCCGGAGAATCGCCGGGGGGGGGGCCCGCCGACCGGCGCGGCACGATTCCTGCCCCCGCCAAATCTCCGGCGCCGGAGAATCCGGCAGCCGGCGGGGGGGTGGGTTTCACACTGCCCCCCCCCCCCTGGCGATTCTCCGACCCAGCAGGGGGTCGGAGAATCCCGCCCCTGATGTCTTCTTCACAACCTACTTTCCCAGCTCTCTTTGTGTCGTCTGTAAATTTAGCTGCCATCCCCTCCTCATCTACATCATTGATGTAAACTGTAAAACGTCGAGGCCCCTGTGGACTCTGCTCACCCCTTGTTGCAAACAGAAAAATACCCATTTATACAGACTCTGTGCCTCCTGCCAGCCAATCCTCACTCCAGGATAATGTGTTACTCTCGACAGAAAACACTGACTACACTCGAGAGGAGAATTTCTTTCTGACCGTCCTGAATAATAGGTTTGTTGTTTCGGTCGCACCGAGCTGGTTACTCACTGGACTCATAATGACCTCCCACTGACCTCGCACTGACCCGCTGACCTCCAACTGACCTCCCACTGACCTCCCACTGACTCACTGACCCACTGACCTCCAACTGACCTCCCACTGACCCACTGACCACCCACTGGAGTCCCAATGACCCACTGACCTCCAACTGACCTCCCTCTGACCTCCTACTGACCCACCGACCTCCCAATGACCTCCCACTGACTCACTGACCCACTGACCTCCCACTGACCCACTGACATCCCACTGACCTCCCACTGACCTCCCACTGACAAACTGACCTCCCACTGACATCCCACTGACCTCTTACTGACCTCCCACTGACCCAATGACCTACCACTGACCCACTGACCTCCCACTGACCCACTGACCTCCCACTGACCCACTGACCTCCCACTGACCCACTGACCGCCCACTGACCCCCCACTGACCCACTGACCTCCCACTGACCCACTGACCTCCCACTGAGCCCCCACTGATACACTGACCTCCCACTGACCTCCCACTGACCCACTGACCTCCCAGAGACCTCCCACTGACCTCCCACTGACCACCCACTGACCTCCCACTGATCCTCTGACCTCCCACTGACCCACTGACCTCCCACTGACCCACTGACCTACCACTGACCCACTGACCTCCCACTGACCCACTGACCTCCCACTGACCACCCACTGATACACTGACCTCCCACTGACCTCCCACTGACCGCCCAATGACCCCCCACTGACCCACTGACCTCCCACTGACCACCCACTGATACACTGACCTCCCACTGACCTCCCACTGACCGCCCAATGACCCCCCACTGACCCACTGACCACCCACTGACCTCCCACTGATCCTCTGACCTCCCACTGACCCACTGACCTCCCACTGACCCACTGACCTACCACTGACCCACTGACCTCCCACTGACCCACTGACCTCCCACTGACCACCCACTGATACACTGACCTCCCACTGACCTCCCACTGACCGCCCAATGACCCCCCACTGACCCACTGACCTCCCACTGACCACCCACTGATACACTGACCTCCCACTGACCGCCCAATGACCCCCCACTGACCCACTGACCTCCCACTGATCCACTGACCTCCCACTGACACACTGACCTCCCACTGACCCACTGACCTCCCACTGACCCACTGACCTCCCACTGACCCAATGACTTCCCACTGACCCAATGACCTCCCACTGACCTCCCACTGACCCACTGACCTCCCACTGACCTCCCAATGACCCACTGTCCTCCCACTGACCTCCCACTGACCCACAGACCTCCCACTGATCCACTGACCTCCCACTGACCCACTGAACTCCCACTGACCTCCCACTGATCCACTGACCTCCCACTGACCCACTGACCCACTGACCTACCACTGACCTCCCACTGACGTCCCACTGATCCACTGACCTCCCACTGACCTCCCACTGATCCACTGACCTCCCACTGACCTCCCTCTGATCCATTGACCTCCCACTGACCCACTGACCTCCCACTGACCTCCCACTGACCCACTGACCTCCCACTGACCCAATGACCTCCCACTGACCCAATGACCCCCCACTGACCCACTGACCTCCCACTGATCCACTGACCTCCCACTGATCCACTGACCTCCCACTGACTCACTGACCTCACACTGACCCACTGACCTCCCACTGATCCACTGACCTCCCACTGACCCAATGACCTCCCACTGACCCAATAACCTCCCACTGACTCACTGACCTCCCACTGACCTCCCACTGATCCACTGACCTCCCACTGATCCACTGACCTCCCACTGACACACTGACCTCACACTGACCCACTGACCTCCCACTGATCCACTGACCTCCCACTGATCCACTGACCTCCCACTGACCTCCCTCTGATCCATTGACCTCCCACTGACCCACTGACCCACTGACCTCCCACTGACCCAATGACCTCCCACTGATCCACTGACCTCCCACTGACCCACTGACCTCCCACTGACCTCCCACTGATCCACTGACCTCCCACTGATCCACTGACCTCGCACTGACCTCCCTCTGATCCATTGACCTCCCACTGACCTCCCACTGATCCACTGACCTCCCACTGACACACTGACCTCACACTGACCCACTGACCTCCAACTGACCCAATGACCTCCCACTGACCCAATGACCTCCCACTGACCCACTGACCTCCCATTGACCAACTGACCTCCCACCGACCCACTGACCTCCCACTGACCCACTGACCTCCCACTGACCCAATGACCTCACACTGACCCAATAACCTCCCACTCACCCACTGACCTCCCACTGACCTCCCACTGATCCACTGACCTCGCACTGACCCACTGACCTCCCACTGATCCACTGACCTCCCACTGACCTCCCTCTGATCCATTGACCTCCCACTGACCCACTGACCTCCCACTGACCCAATGACCTCCCACTGACCCAATGACCTCCCACTGACCCACTGACCTCCCACTGATCCACTGACCTCCCACTGACCCACTGACCTCCCACTGACCTCCCACTGATCCACTGACACACTGACCTCACACTGACCCACTGACCTCCAACTGACCCAATGACCTCCCACTGACCCAATGACCTCCCACTGACCCACTGACCTCCCACTGACCAACTGACCTCCCACTGACCCACTGACCTCCCACTGACCCACTGACCTCCCACTGTCCCACTGACCTCCCACTGACCCACTGACCTCCCACTGATCCACTGACCTCCCACTGACCAACTGACCTCCCACTGACCCACTGACCTCCCACTGACCCACTGACCTCCCACTGACCTCCCACTGACCTCAAACTGTCCCACTGACCTCCCACTGACCCACTGACCTTCCACTGTCCCACTGACCTCCCACTGACCCACTGACCTCCCACTGGTCCACTGACCTCCCACTGACCCACTGACCTCCCACTGACCCAATGACCTCCCACTGACCCACTGACCTCCCACTGACACACTGACCTTCCACTGACCTCCCACTGATCCACTGACCTCCCACTGATCCACTGACCTCCCACTGATCCACTGACCTCCCACTGACCCACTGACCTCCCACTGACCAACTGACCTCCCACTGATCTCAAACTGTCCCACTGACCTTCCACTGTCCCACTGACCTCCCACTGACCTCCCACTGACACACTGACCTCCCACTGACCCACTGACCTCCCACTGACCTCCCACTGACCTCAAACTGTCCCACTGACCTCCCACTGACCCACTGACCTTCCACTGTCCCACTGACCTCCCACTGACCCACTGACCTCCCACTGATCCACTGACCTCCCACTGACCCACTGACCTCCCACTGACCCAATGACCTCCCACTGACCTTCCACTGTCCCACTGACCTCCCACTGACCCACTGACCTCCTACTGATCCACTGACCTCCCACTGACCCACTGACCTCCCACTGACCAACTGACCTCCCACTGACCCACTGACCTCCCACTGACCAACTGACCTCCCACTGACCCACTGACCTCCCACTGACCTCCCACTGATCCACTGACCTCCCACTGATCTCCCACTGACACACTGACCTCCCACTGACCAACTGACCTCCCACTGACCTCCCACTGACCCACTGACCTCCCACTGACCAACTGACCTCCCACTGACCTCAAACTGTCCCACTGACCTTCCACTGTCCCACTGACCTTCCACTGACCCACTGACCTCCCACTGATCCACTGACGTCCCACTGACCTCCCACTGACACACTGACCTCACACTGACCCACTGACCTCCAACTGACCCAATGGCCTCCCACTGACCCAATGACCTCCCACTGACCCACTGACCCACTGACCTCCCACTGACACACTGACCTCCCACTGACCTCCCTCAGATTGCCTTATCATTCTATGTCTCTGCCTCTCTCGAATATCCCCCAACTTCTCCCCTTCACAATGCCTTCCAGCTCTGTCCCTCTCTCTCTGTCCCTCACTCTCTGTCCCTCTCTCTCTGTCCCTCACTCTCTGTCCCTCTCTCTCTGTCCCTCACTCTCTGTCCCTCTCTCTCTGTCCCTCTCTCTCTCTGTCCCACACTCTCTGTCCCTCACTCTCTGTCCCTCTCTCTCTGTCCCTCACTCTCTGTCCCTCTCTCTCTCTGTCCCTCACTCTCTGTCCCTCTCTCTCTGTCCCTCACTCTCTGTCCCTCACTGTCTGTCTCTCTCTCTCTGTCCCGTTCTCTCTGTCCCTCACTCTCTGTCCCTCTCTCTCTGTCCCTCACTCTCTGTCCCTCTCTCTCTGTCCCTCACTCTCTGTCCCTCACTCTCTGTCCCTCTCTCTCTCTGTCCCTCTCTCTCTGTCCCTCACTCTCTGTCCCTCACTCTCTGTCCCTCTCTCTCTGTCCCTCACTCTCTGTCCCTCACTCTCTGTCCCTCTCTCTCTGTCCCTCTCTCTCTGTCCCTCCCTCTCTGTCCCTCACTCTCTGTCCCTCTCTCTCTGTCCTACACTCTCTGTCCCTCTCTCTCTGTCCCTCACTCTCTGTCCCTCTCTCTCTGTCCCTCACTCTCTGTCCCTCTCTGTCCCTCTCTCTCTCTGTCCCACACTCTCTGTCCCTCTCTCTCTGTCCCTCACTCTCTGTCCCTCACTCTCTGTCCCTCTCTCTCTGTCCCTCACTCTCTGTCCCTCACTCTCTGTCCCTCTCTCTCTGTCCCTCTCTCTCTGTCCCTCTCTCTCTGTCCCTCACTCTCTGTCCCTCTCTCTCTGTCCCTCACTCTCTGTCCCTCTCTCTCTGTCCCTCACTCTCTGTCCCTCTCTGTCCCTCTCTCTCTCTGTCCCACACTCTCTGTCCCTCTCTCTCTGTCCCTCACTCTCTGTCCCTCACTCTCTGTCCCTCTCTCTCTGTCACTCACTCTCTGTCCCTCTCTCTCTGTCCCTCTCTCTCTGTCCCTCACTCTCTGTCCCTCACTCTCTGTCCCTCTCTCTCTGTCCTACACTCTCTGTCCCTCACTCTCTGTCCCTCACTCTCTGTCCCTCACTGTCTGTCTCTCTCTCTCTGTCCCACACTCTCTGTCCCTCTCTCTCTGTCCCTCACTCTCTGTCCCTCACTGTCTGTCTCTCTCTCTCTGTCCTACACTCTCTGTCCCTCTCTCTCTGTCCCTCACTCTCTGTCCCTCACTGTCTGTCTCCTCTCTCTGTCCCACACTCTCTGTCCCTCTCTCTCTGTCCCTCACTCTCTGTCCCTCACTGTCTGTCTCTCTCTCTCTGTCCCACACTCTCTGTCCCTCTCTCTCTGTCCCTCACTCTCTGTCCCTCACTGTCTGTCTCTCTCTCTCTGTCCCACACTCTCTGTCTCTCTCTCTCTGTCCCTCACTCTCTGTCTCTCTCTCTCTGTCCCTCACTGTCTGTCTCTCTCTCTGTCCCACACTCTCTGTCTCTCTCTCTCTGTCCCACACTCTCTGTCTCTCTCTCTCTGTCCCTCTCTCTCTGTCTCTCTCTCTCTGTCCCTCTCTCTCTGTCTCTCTCTCTCTCTGTCCCTCTCTCTCTGTCCCTCACTGTCTCTGTCCCTCTCTCTCTGTCCCACACTCTCTGTCTCTCTCTCTGACCCTCTCTCTCTGTCTCTCTCTCTCTTCCCTCTCTCTCTGTCCCTCACTGTCTCTGTCCCTCTCTCTCTGTCCCTCACTCTCTTCCCTCTCTCTCTGTCCCTCTCTCTCTGTCCCTCACTCTCTGTCTCTCTCTCGCTGTCCCTCACTCTCTGTCCCTCACTCTCTGTCCCTCACTATCTCTGTCCCTCACTATCTCTGTCCCTCACTCTCTGTCCCTCACTCTCTGTCCCTCACTCTCTGTCCCTCACTCTCACTGTCCCTCACTCTCTGTCCCTCACTCTCCCTGTCCCTCTCTCTCTGTCCTTTACTCTCTGTCCCTCACTCTCACTGTCCCTCACTCTCTGTCCCTCACTCTCTCTGTCCCTCTCTCTCTGTCCCTCACTCTCTGTCCCTCACTCTCTCTGTCCCTCTCTCTCTGTCCCTCACTCTCTGTCCCTCACTCTCTGTCCCACACTCTCTGTCCCTCACACTCTCTGTCCCTCACTCTCTGTCCCACACTCTCTGTCCCTCACTCTCTCTCTCTGTCTCTCTCTCTGTCCCTCTCTCTCTCTCTCTCTCTCTGTCTCTCTCTCCCTGTCCCTCACTCTCCGTCTCTCTCTCTCTGTCCCTCACTCTCCATCTCGCTCTCTCTGTCCCTCACTCTCTGTCTCTCTCTCTTTGTCCCTCACTCTCTGTCCCACTCTCTCTGTCTCTTCCTGTCCCTCACTCTCTCTGTCCCTTACTCTCTGTCCCTCACTCTCTCTGTCCCTCGCTCTCTCCGTCTCGCTCTCTCTGTCCCTCTCTCTCTGTCCCTCTCTCTGTCCCTCTCTCTCTGTCTCTCTCTCTCTGTCCCTCACTCTCTGTCTCTCTCTCTGTCCCTCACTCTCTGTCCCGCTCTCTCTGTCCCTCTCTCTCTGTCCCTCTCTCTCTGTCCCTCACTCTCCATCTCGCTCTCTCTGTCCCTCACTCTCTCTGTCCCTCACTCTCTCTGTCCCTCGCTCTCTCTGTCCCTCACTCTCTCTGTCCCTCGCTCTCTCTGTCCCTCACTCTCTCTGTCCCTCGCTCTCTCTGTCCCTCACTCTCTCTGTCCCTCGCTCTCTCTGTCCCTCGCTCTCTCTGTCCTTCACTCTCTCTGTCCCTCACTCTCTCTGTCCCTCACTCTCTCTGTCCATCGCTCTCTCTGTCCCTCACTCTCTCTGCCCCTCACTCTCTCTGTCCCTCGCTCTCTCTGTCCCTCACTCTCTCTGTCCCTCACTCTCTCTGTCCCTCACTCTCCGTCTCTCTCTCTGTCCCTCACTCTCTGTCCCTCTCTCTC